>NC_140385.1:7190000-7390000 GCF_054491055.1 Hypomesus nipponensis
ATTCTGAAAAGACAGAGTGAGAAGCACACCGTGAGAGCCCCGTGGGAAACGTCCCCGCCGCCGCCGCCGCCGCCGACATCACGAGCCCGCGTGCAGAGGGCCCGCCCTCTCTGCCGGCCGCATGTGCACCAGACACGCATGTCAACGCTGGAACAGCTGTGAAAGTGTGTGTGTGTACGCGTGTATCTGTCTAAACGGACCCAGGCCGAAGATATTTGTGGAACATGTGAGAGGAAGAATAACGGAGAGAGACATGAGAGAAGATAGGAAGGTGGTCTGTCTAATAGCATGCACGCGTGAGCGGATTTGTGCAGTGTGTTTGTAATTAAGAAACGACAGCGAGTGACCGCCATCTTGAGCCCCCCCCCTCGTTAGACAATATGGCCACCAGTCAAACACAAGACAGCACTGTGACATCACTTCATGAGTCAGTGTCCTGGGCCCCCGAGAGTGATGAGGGGGTAACTTTACACCCCAAAGCCCCACCGCGCAGGCCTCCTCTACCCCCACCCGCACTTCAATCATCTCATTCCGTACATACGGCCAAAAGTGAGTCACACACACCCGCAAACACACACGCGCACACACATTCCCTCACGTTCTCTACTGAGAACTTCATTAATTCATTTTTGGGGTCACAACAGACAGCTGATACAACTGTGAAAGCATGAGGGCTGTAACTGTGTGTGTGTGTGTGTGTATGTGTGTGTGTTGTCACAGCTCCTGTCATAGTTTACATTATTTTCTTTGCATGCGTTACCTCTTGTGACCAACAGAGGACAGCATTATCGTAGTTAACACATGCCAAAAATAGGTATCCCAAGTTATGGGACAATATCATTTAATTGACTACTTTTCATTTGACACGACACATGATGCCACTTCCTTAAAAGGCTATTTACATAAAACGTGGAAACAACTTGCAGCCCACATATTAAAATGTCCTACGTCAGGAAATAAATATTGAAACAAAGTAAAATGACTACACTTGGTTGTGTGTTTTAGAACGGTGGATTGGCAGAGTATATTCAGCCAGTGGTGTCACAAAAAAAGCCTGTATGGTCGATCATGTCTGTCCTGGGCTCCACAGTGAGTCAGAGATCCATCTTGCGTGACCCATCTTGCTCACCGAGGTAAAGTGTTTCCGTCCACCCGGAAATCTCGGAAGTTTGTCTCGTACTGAGGGAGCTCTACGTTCTCCTTCAGCCACTGGACCGCGTCCTCAATGGTCCAGTTATGGACTGAGAGAGAGAGAGAGAGAGAGAGAGAGAGAGAGAGAGAGAGAGAGAGAGAGAGAGAGAGAGAGAGAAAGAGAGAGAGAGAGAGGGAGAGAGAGGGAGATATAAGGAGAGATAGAAAAGAGAATAGAAAAACATGAAACATTTATTTTTCCTCTGTGTGTTTCCTTCAACCTTATCGTCATCATCGATGAGTAACCCCTTTTGGCAAATTGTCTCTTTCCCTCCCCATCCCTTCTTCTCCCCCCTTCCCTCTCTCTAACCCTAACCCTTCCCACTCTCTAACACTAACCCTTCCCTCTCTAACTCTAACCCTTCCCTCTCTCTAACTCTAACCCTTCCCTCTCTTTAACCCTAACCCTACCCTCTCTCTAACCCTAACCCTTCCCTCTCTCTAACCCTAACCCTTCCCTCTCTCTAACCCTTCCCACTCTCTAACCCTAACCCTTCCTTCTCTCTAACCCTAACCTCTCTCTAACTCTAACCCTTCCCTCTCTCTAACCCTTCCCTCTCTCTAACCCTTCCCTCTCTCTAACCCTAACCCTTCCCTCTCTTTAACCCTAACCCTTCCCTCTCTTTAACCCTAACCCTTCCCTCTCTCTAACCCTACCCTCTCTCTAACTCTAACCCTTCCCTCTCTCTAACCCTACCCTCTCTCTAACTCTAACCCTTCCCTCTCTCTAACCCTACCCTCTAACTCTAACCCTACCCTCTCTCTAACTCTAACCCTACCCTCTCTCTAACTCTAACCCTACCCTCTCTCTAACTCTAACCCTTCCCCTCTCTCTAACCCTACCCTCTCTCTAACTCTAACCCTACCCTCTCTCTAACTCTAACCCTTCCCTCTCTCTAACCCTAACCCTTCCCTCTCTCTAACCCTGCTGTAACCCTACCTTCGGAGGTCTTCCATCCCCTCCACAGCTCCTCCACAGTGATGTGTTGGTCTTCTCTGTGCAGGTTGCTGTGTTTGTTGGTTTGCTGTTGCTTCATGTCTTCTATGATGAACTGCAGACAGACAGACAGACAGACAGACAGACAGACGGACGGGGAATTAAAGATTAGTTAAGCATTATAATCATCCAAGGGTAAAGGGGGGGAAGGGGTACAGGAATTAAAAAACTGTATTGTGAAAACGTGGGGAGGCCTTGTCCAGTTCTGGAGCTGAGGATCAGCAGCAGGGGTAGATGTGTTGGTGCGCTCAGTTCCTACTGTAGGTGCTCTGTTGCACGAGGAGTCTGAGCAGAGCAATGTGATTAAGCTCACAAACCCAGATCCAGAGCTTTCTCTCTTTTCTTCCTTTTTAGGGGTTTTGCAGAGAGAGAGTGTGAGAGAGAGAGAGAGAGAGAGAGAGAGAGAGAGAGAGAGAGAGAGAGAGAGAGAGAGAGAGAGAGAGAGAGAGAGAGAGAGAGAGAGAGAGAGATAATTGCTCGTGGAAGAGGAGGGCAGGAGGTCCATGCAGAGTGGCTGTACTGATGTGCTTGACTGTTATTCTGACCGAGGAGTGACAAGACTCGGAGAGACAACAACAGCAGACGCAGACACAAAAAGAACATAAACAATAGAACAGACTTTGGGATGTTCATCCATGTTTTCTAGTGATTCTCTAAATCGTGGATTAGAGTTTTTTTTGTTGATAACTCACATCAACAAGCCAACTATTCTTCATGTGAGCAAAAAGATAGTTTACGGTAGACATCCGTGCGGATTAGCGGATTTGTTTTTGATTTCCGTTAAGTGATATTAAGCCACAATAATACGCATGGCGTTTGACATTCAATTCGTAGTAAATGATTTGACGCGCTTCTACTGCATACGCGGATAAGTCATTTCACCACAATACATGACCAGACTGCACACTTGATATCACTCCCATCCCCTGTAACATCAACCCGTACGCTCATATCAACCTCAGTTAAGAGCAACATTAACACCACGGTGTTCGGTGCGCGCCAACAAAGACGTATGTCCTGGCGTGTCTCAGGGAGCACATTGAGATCAATATCGTGTGATTAACACATTAGCAAGCCAGCTATTCTTCATGCTAGCACAAAGATCCGGGTAAACATCAGTGCGGATTAACTGATTCGTTTGTTGGGGGGGGGGGGGGGGGGTTCGTTTTGTGATGCTAGTCATCGAGCAGCAATTATTCCTGTGCAGACACAACACTGTGTTTACATGTGAACACGCACTCGAGCCATTTGCCCTCGCGCGCACCTCGAGCGTGGCAAGCAGGAAGGTGTTTTCAACTACTAATGGCTGTAGGTGTCCCATTTAGGAAGTGACTCACCAATCGGGCCACCAGTTTACAAAAACGGCAACCCCCCCCCCCCACCCCCCCACACACACACACTTCCCCCTGGGCTCCCTGGGAGTGGACAGAGTGGAGCCACACTCTGCTCCCTGCCTCGAGGCCTGGGCGTCAGTGTGTGGACTCATGTGTGTCTGCGTGTGTATGTGCGTTTGCGTTCTAATGAGCGGCGGCGTGTGTGACCTCCCACACAGAAAAGCCTTGGCTTCAGGCTACGTTGTGCGCCGAACCAGCACACACGCAAATACACGCACACTCACACTTGAATATATGTCTCTTCGAAAACAGAACACCGGCACTTGCAAAAAAAAAAAAAAAATCAGCACCCTGTTTGATACCCTTCCTGAATGAGCCAATGTGCAACCGGCATTGCCAGGGAAACTGGCTGTGGCAGGTCATCAATCCCTTCTGGTTTGGAGGAACAGCAGGATGTGTGCTGGCACCAGCTGTATAAACCATAAACCATGCCTAATTTGCACAGTACATTTGAGAGAAAGAAAAAAGGAACACAAAATTGAAAAAACGATCAGGGATTAGCATTAACGGGTACAGAGTGTCTCTCTCAGAATCTGTTACCTGCAGAGCTGGAGAGAGAAGAGAGGGAGTGTTGACTTACGTTTTGCATTGGCCAGTAAAGCGGACCATAGCGGACGGATGTAAAAGAGAGAGATAAGTTAATTTGCTCAGACACTGTCACGATTACCGAGAAGGAAAAAGCAGACTTGCGGCTTCTGCGGTAAACGGTCAGTGGCCCTGATAACTCGAGGTCATTTGAAATTCTGAGAGCATGTTAAATCAAACCAATGCTTCTTACTGAGAAGACAAACATAAACCCTGTATGGCACCAGTGTACAATAGTCATGTGCAGTGGTCAACAAATACAAATAAAGTTGGCAATGATAATGTTTTCCTTCTGTACACTGGTGCCATACAATGTATGCCTTCTGTGAAGCCTACTGTGTGTTTGTGTGGTGTAAAAGCTTGTTAACTTGATGTAAACCGTATCTCCAAATACACATACGGACTGGAGAAAAGTATATACACACAGGATGGAACACAAGCAAACAGACGCGCATGCACACACACACACACAGGAAGGCAGATCAGATGCATTGGAGGAGCCTTCCCACAAGGCAGCGCTGCCCTTTCCGACGACCGACTACAAACCAGAGTCTCCCTGGTAGCTGCTGTCGTCCTCTCGGATCATGCTCTTTCTCTCGCTCGCTTTTTGCTCCCTCCCTCCCTCCCTCCCTCCCTCCCTCCCTCCCTGTCTCCGTCTCCCTCTCCCTCTCCCTCTCCCTCTCCCTCTCCCTCTCCCTCTCCCTCTCCCTCTCCCTCTCTCTCTCTCTCTCTCTCTCTCTCTCTCTCTCTAACTCATTCCGTCTCAAACTCCCTCGTGCTCTTCCTGTCTCTCTCACTTTCTTCCTCGCTGTCTTTGTCCTTTCAGTCACACTGTCTCTGTCCTTTCACAGTCACTGTCTGTCTCTGTCCATTCACTGTCTCTGTCTCTGTCCATTCACAGTCACTGTCTCTGTCTCTGTCTCTGTCCTTTCACAGTCACTGTCTCTGTCTCTGTCCTTTCACAGTCACTGTCTCTGTCTCTGTCCTTTCACAGTCACTGTCTCTGTCTCTGTCCTTTCACAGTCACTGTCTCTGTCTCTGTCCTTTCACAGTCACTGTCTCTGTCTCTGTCCTTTCACAGTCACTGTCTCTGTCCTTTAACAGTCACTGTCTCTGTCCTTTCACAGTCACTGTCTCTGCTTCCCGACTCTGCTCCGTGTTTCTGCCCTCCATCTCTCTCTTTCTCTCAGAGCACAATATTGTCAATTGTCTCTCGCACGATTTTCATAAACTTGTATAGGCTGCTATCAGAGTGTTTGAACGGCATATGTCGCTAGGTAAAGGACAGAATCCTGATTAGCGATACACAAATGCAGTATGTGCTCATCTGCAGGCCTGACTCCTCGTTCTGTTCATGTCAGGAGTAGGAGGATTTTAATATGTTAAGACCATTTCATAAAAGAATGGAGCAGATCATTAGGATATGAATGGGCTCTTTATGCAGAGGGCAAGGGTTTAGTCAAGTGAGCCATTGCCTGAGACCTATTAGTTATCTGTGATCAATGACTGTTCCAGGCGTCCACTGCTAATGAGTGTCATCGAAGTGACTTTGGCACCCTTGACAACGCACTTTGTCAGTCTGCCTTCTCGCAGGCCCTCACACACACACGTATGTACACACACTCGCACAATTCCTCACACGCAGAGAGATTCTCTTTCAGGCGCACTCACTTTCTCTCTGTCGAATACATGTCCACAACACACACACTCTCTGTCTCTCTCTCTGTCTCCGTCTCTGTCACTCTCTCCGTCTCTCACAAAAGCACGCACCCTCTCACATGCATGCACGCACTTTCTCTCATGCCTGTACAAACAGTCTCTCTCTCACAGGCACGCACACACACACACTTTGAAAAAATCTGCAGCGGTCTGAAAGAGGACACCGTCAAGACGCCCAGCTCTGATTCCAGCCCATGGAGGGGTGAAATGCCTGGCCCGTCGCTGAGCCGCGCCGCGCTCCTCTCCTCCATGCTTCATAACCCCCGGAGGCTTCAACGCAAGACGCTTCTAGAACATTCCGAGGTGTTCACTCACCTATAGATAGGGGCCTGTTAGCCTGTCCTTGTCAGGCATCTCTGTTCGGTAGAGGACAGGGTCGTGAGGAATAGTAGTAGACACTCACAGGGAACACACACACACACACATTCACCACACATCTGGGTTTTGTCAAGACGTCAGCTGTGGGTCCATAACAAGCTTAACGAACTCGACTCACACAAGGACACTCCCACTAACACTCACCACCTTCCCTGTTGGACACAGCTTCAGGTCTTGGGGGGGGGGGGGGCAATTTGATCCTGCGAAGGCAGATTGGAGAAAGCCTTAACTGAGGACTAGGACCCCCGCGTAGACTCGTCCCAAACTCACCCACAGTGTCTGGGTTAGGGTTAGAGTTAGGGTGGGAGGGATATGCAGAGAGAGGCAGTCGATATACGCTGTAGGAGGCATTAAGATGAATGCCTCATATAGCATTCGTTTTAGCATTAATCGCGTACTCATTCTGAGTAGGCAAATCCTCATTCATTAACGCACTTCCTTGTTTTTTTTGTTTTTTTTACCCAGAACATTTACATACTGTAGGTGTGCAATGGTCTCATAATGTCTCTCATGTTCTCACAAGGCAAGTGCATAAAGTGTTGTGAGTCCGGAGGGGGGGAGGTGAAATACTGTCGAAAGGGTGGGTTCATCTGTGTTTGTAAGACTGAATACGATCTAGCCACGGATCCTGTGTTGGTGGTCGGCACTGAGGCAGCAGATACACACTTAAAGGTTCTCACCAGTTGAGACGATCTCCTGACCCTTTGTGCATGTGTGCGCATAAGCATGCACACGTGTGTGTGTGTAGAATTGAAACAGAGGAGGGTCAAAGAGGTGGACCACAGTTCTGTATCGATTGAATCCTCCAATCTACAGGCTGCACACACGACTTTGAGTCGTTCTCTTTCTTGTGGTGAGACGTTGTTATTCCATTGTTACGTTTCCAAAAAGAGATACAAGTATGAGAAGATCAAATATAAATCAACGAATGATGTCAGGAAATAACAAAAAATTTGCAGGAATTTGGGATTCTGGAAACTGCTACCTAGCGGTACCTAGTATAATCAACAACTGCAACAGATCATTAATCAAGTGAGTCATTTTGGGGGGACAGTCAGTAGATGCATATCTTACTGATCAGTAACCTTTACCTCAACCTTGACCGGTCGTTTCACACTAATGAACCCTATAGCCATTCCCGTCTCGGTAAAAGGAGATTGAACCACGACCATGTCCTAAGCCACCCCTAGTAAGTGCTGGCCAGCTAGCTGGTGACATTGTCATCGTATATCTCCAACCCTCTAGATGTGACAACAAGGCCACCAGTCAACTTCATCCACCGTGACTGTCGAAGAATCTCTGAAATGCGCGTTATGGAAAACTGTGTATTGCTACCCTGCTCTAATATTACAAATATGGCCATGCGCTGGACAGCGTGTCAAGTTTTGGGAAAGGGGGATATGTGTGTGTCTGTGTGTGTAGATTCCAAAGTGGTGTTTGTGAAGGGGGGGCTACAGGTATCACTATCACATTGTGGTGGGGGGAGGGAGGGAGGCTTTTCAGGAAGGGGTGTGGGGGAAGGCAGGGGTGACCTTCCTCACTTGACCAGACAAGAGTGAGGTCATCTTCCAACAGGGTTCCAAGCCCCCCTTTTATCAACACCTTACCTCAACCCAAGTTAAACACCCCCCCATCCCCCCCCCCATCCCATGGTCTTCTTCCCCCCCCCCCCCTCTTCATTTCTGTCAACTTGAGTCATCTAGTAAGGGAGAAGGACTTCACATGCTCTCAACGAGCAGGAGTGAAGTTCTCCTCCACACACGGGACTTGGTCACTCTGTTCGAGTTCATCGTACCAATCCTCTGACCCGTCTTGCCCCTCATTCTCCCAGTCACAGTTTAAAGAGACCAGGATGACACTCGTCACATGACCAGGATAATCCCATCTCACTGGTCACAGTGGCGATCATGTGACAGGCGTGACGGCCTCCTCCAGCTGTCTGCCGCTCTTCTGATTTTCCTGTGTTTTTGCAGCAGCATGGCGGGCAGAGGTGAGGATGTCGTTATGCGTGATGGGGTTCACCTGGGTGTTTCCCCCTTTAAAAGCTGTGGTTTCTCATACTTCGGATCTCGCTCCAGGCGGCACTTTGGTTCAATTGTGGCTCTTGGATCTTGAGTTTTCTACCGCCCTGCAACGCTTTCACGACCCATTCATCCACCATTCGCTTGGTGCCGTGACTGACTGGGTGTCTGCAGACGACAAACTTCCTCAACCCGCCCTCTCGCGACCACAGCGGTACATAGCAGCCTTTGAAATCCTCGGCGGGCGACGAGGGGCCAAAAACAACTCGAGGTTTTTGGCTGGTGAAAGACTCTTCTCTCTGCCCTTATAAAGTCAGAGGGTAGAACTCCCGCCTTTGGTCGGACTGACGCGCACGCAGGCAGGCAGGCGGTCACGCATGCACGCACGTACCGCTGTCTCTTTCTCCCCCTCGCTCTTTCTCAGTCCCACACACACAGACACCCTCTCCGGTAGGCCTCTGGGATCTTAAAGTGGCCCATAAGCGTCCAAAACAACTGCCCCATGTGGCCCCCCTTCCTCCCCCTCCCCTCCCTCCTCCGGCGTACAGAGATGCCCCCCAGGACCAAGGGCGATGGTATAACCATTTCTCACACCCCCACCGACTGTAAGGGTTCGAAATGACTCCTGGTGCACACACACACACACACACACACACACACAGAGACAGCTCCCTCATGAACAAACACAGGCAGACTGAGGCACGCACGCACACACACACACAGAGACAGCTCCCTCATGAACAAACACAGGCAGACTGAGGTACGCACACACACACACACAAAATAGAATGTGTGTGAAAACTAAGACGGCGTTGATTGCCAGTGGGCACAAGGATCAGTGCAGGTCAGCCCCCCTCTAAGATGCTGTCAATCACTCTGGGATATGGAGCTCCATGTTTGCCCTTGTCTATCTCTCTCCCTCTCTCCCTCTCCCTCTCCCTCTCTCCCTCACTCTCCCTCTCCCTCCCTCTCCCTCCCTCTCCCTCCCTCTTTCAGCCTGTGTCTCTCTTTCTCTGTCTGTCCGTTTCTCACCCGGACTCTCTCTGGACTGCAGTAGACTGCAGCTCATTAAGTTGTTAATGGCCTCCAAATATTTTTACTTTGAGGTTTATAGGAGCGTATAAGCTTCTACGAACCATGAGGCCGTTAGCACCCCCTCACCTGCTACGTCCCTGCTCCCCTGCTCTCCTCCCCGACCAGCAGTGGACCAGGGAACACCACACAGCAGGAAGCAACACTAAACCCACTCAAACGTTCAGTACCCAGAACCTAGAAGTCTGGAAGCAGCTTTCGAGCCTTTTCGTGGATGATGCCGGTGGTGAGCTGACGCGTGTGTGAGGGTGCGACGTCAGCGAGCGGCCCTACCTCCACGCTCTCGTTGACCTCGATCCCCCCGTCGTTGTCGTCGTCCAGCTGCTTGTGGATCTGGTGCAGGGCCTCCAGGCTGAAGCGGTCGGCGTCGCCTATGCATGGCGGCCGCACCGTCAGACACGGGTCTGCCAGGGGGGAGGGGGTAGAAGGTTAAAGGTCAAAGGGGCAAACTCGGGTCAAGGTCGGCTGAAGCGCCATACAGACTTGAACATTGGCTTATGTCAACAGCTGCAGCATAGGGAGGACACTGTTCGCAGACGTTGACCTGCAAAGGGATTTCAAACCCTTCTGCGCAATCTTCAAAGCATATGCATGTATTCAGGCCAAATTGGTAGGATCTAATAGTGAGTACATTATACGACAACATTTCAAGAACACAGACTTCAATCACAGTTCAGAAAATCATCCGTTCCGATTCCTCAAACACAAATACACAGGCTGCCTGAGACTTGGGACTTGGATTGGGATTCAGGGGTTGATGAGGGTTAACGCATTCCCCCATGCCAAACCCTCCCATGCCCCCAAACCCCCCATCATCTCGCTGCAGGAATTCCATTTGCCTGTCTGGTATGTTGTTGTCATTCCCCTCACGCTTCCCACCAACCACACTGTGTCTGTTTGTATCCAGGAGAATCCCTCTCCCGGCAAATTAGCCCATCACTCCAGCGGGCTTCCCTTCGCCAGCAGCTCTGCGCTGGCTACGCTCCAGAACAGCGCGTGGGAGGAGGGAACCGCCACAGAAGTCGAGCGGACGCACACAGAGGAGCCGCAGGAGCACACGTCCCACGCGCACGCAACCCGACCTGTGCGCAGACCTTCACACACACACACAAACACACACACACACACGAGCCGGCAGGCGGCAAAGGACAGACGCGTAGGCGCGCTGTACAGAGACGCCGAGCCAGAGCAATGTCAGGTTATGACATGCACAGCTCTTGTGTACTGGGGCTGGTCGCTTGTCTTAATCCAGGCCCAAATCTCGAGATCTGCCCAGACAAAAGCCACCGACTCCCCAGGGGGTCTAGGGTAAGACCATGCTGTCTCGACAACACACCCATACAAGGTACAATATCCCACTGCAGGAGTTCAGTGGGCTTTGTACTGTCACAAAACCCACAAAGATACGCAGTTCCATGAGATTGTTCCGGACTTTTCCCCTCGAATATTCAACGAGTGATGAAAGAACTGCATTTGAAACCTTTGCATCGATCTAACCATTTTGGTCCGACCGTCGACGGAACCAAGATGTCAAACAATATCCAGTCCTGTCATTCTCACATAACACAGTCACATACTGGGTTGGGTTGTACTTAGTTACTGGTCCTGAAATAGACAGTGGGGTGTGGCTCATTTGCCCGCCGTGTTGGGTTTTTGATGTGGGATCTGTTTTCTGAAACAAGACTTGACACGTTAGCTAGAGTTTCCTCCCCCGGTCGTGTGAATGCTAACCGAGACCACTGATTGGACCACGGGCCCTGGCTAACTTCAAGGGCGGGAGACACTGGGGGAAAAAAAAGTCCTGCTTAATTGGGGAATGCTTGAATGGGACCTACAGAGCATTAGTGACAGGAGCGAATGATGGGGCTCTGCATCTGAGGTGGATTTGAAGCCGTTCGTCCCAGTGTCCACCCTGAACTGCACCTGATGCTTGTTACGCAATCTATTTGTTTAGCAGACATGTTTGCCAAAGAGATTTACATGATTCCTAATTTACATGCCCTATTTGGATGAGTGGTTGATTGCTTAAGCAGGTCCATGATACAAGGTGCTACATGCATTTCACATGGATCAGTATCTTAGCTACGTGGTCTCTTTGTGGTCCTAATATCAATTTTATTGTTCTTACCTTGTTACCACAAAGACAGCAAGCACAAGTTGGTTAGCCATATGTGAGTTCTCTCTCTTTTTGCCTTACCCTACTAATCACTTTCAAGCAACATTCATGAGGTGCATTCTATGACAACAACAAAAAAAACGAATATCAAAAGCATTGTGAGGAGGAATAGTTTTGGATTCTGACAGCTATCAGGAGAGCTTCCCGGTGAGACACAAACTATAAAGACGAAAAGCTCAATTCACACTCTTTTCTTCCCAGATGTCATCTTCTCTGCCTGTGCGGGACAGTTTTCAGTGAGTAGCAAACGCTACAATGGGGAACTTTGGAACAGGAAGTGACCCGCAGTGACACAGCCTTCCGGGGAACACGCGTTAAATAAAAACACTCGCCGGAGTAAGACCCAGAAGAGGATCAAAATAGAGTGATGTTTGATATTAATAGAACACTGGGCTGCCAGTTGTCAGGAAGTGGCTTATCTTGTAAAACCCAACAATGGCAAAGGGTCTCTCTTCCTCTCTCACACACACACACACACACACACACACACACACTTCAATTAAAACAGATAGTTGAGGCCAGCACTTCTCAAAAGACTTTTCAACTCAATCTTGGCATGTTTATTTCCTGTCACTACGGGACCACAAAGGGACGCCAAGGGACGTCAGCGCGGGACATCTCACCACACTTCCTAGGCCTCTCTCTTCTGAGCCTCTTGTCTCGCTCACGGTGACATGCGAGTTCAAGGAGTGATTCGTGTTTTATCACAGGATGAAAAAAACGAGGACGATATCAGTGCTGGTGGAAGAGCGGGGGGGGGAGATCTCCTGCCTTGGTGTGAACTCTTGATATGACGTATCGCTATGGCAATAAGTCATTTCAAGAGTCTGTGGCCTGGTCGTGAGTACCTGTGGGCCTGGATGCCAAAACACTTTTAGATCACATTGGCAAGCTTACTCTGGCAAACCTTTTTTAGGGTAACATTAGGGTATTGGACGACGGATGGCTGAATACTATTCCACTAAGCAGCTTTGATTGCACCCCTAACGACAGACTGACAATGCACTTTCTAACAATGGCCCTATGGTTTGGGAAACAGATCTACCACCATCATTAAAAAGTGAGGTTGCGCGTGCATGTAGCCTTACGCATGCATGACCACGTTATCAGGAAATCGGCCCAAGTCTTTTGTGACATAAAAGCATGTTAAATCCGGTTATTCGGTTTCAAAACAAGGTTGAAGACTGCTGTAACCGAGGGCTGGGAGAAAGCCTTGGAATAGCCAGAGAGAACTTGACTGGAAATCATGTGAGCAAGGAATATCTTTCCCATGAGACCCAATGGTGGGGGGGGGGGGGGGGGGGATTTGGTAAGTAACCAGTAACACATTACTTTCATACACACTTCAAAAGACACTCTGACAAGCATACACACATCAACAAAAAAGACCACACACATTAAAACATGGGTCCTGAACACAGCAGATGAACAGACACACACATGTCCCTCTGGTGAGAGTGAATGGATGTACTGTATGTGGGGAGATGACGTGTGGGGAGAGGCGGGACAGACAGACAGACAGACAGGGGGATAAGACAGACAGGGGGATCAGACAGACAGGGGGATCAGACAGACAGGAGGATCAGACAGACAGGGGGATCAGACAGACAGACAGACAGGAGGATCAGACAGACAGGAGGATCAGACAGACAGGGGGATCAGACAGACAGGAGGATCAGACAGACAGACAGACAGACAGGGGGATCAGACAGACAGGAGGATCAGACAGACAGACAGACAGGGGGATCAGACAGACAGGAGGATCAGACAGACAGACAGACAGACAGGGGGATCAGACAGACAGACAGACAGGAGGATCAGACAGACAGGGGGATCAGACAGACAGACAGACAGACAGGGGGATCAGACAGACAGGGGGATCAGACAGACAGGAGGATCAGACAGACAGGAGGATCAGACAGACAGACAGACAGGAGGATCAGACAGACAGACAGACAGACAGGGGGATCAGACAGACAGACAGACAGACAGGGGGATCAGACAGACAGGAGGATCAGACAGACAGGGCGATCAGACAGACAGGAGGATCAGACAGACAGGAAGATCAGACAGAAATACGAACAAACTCCACACACAGAAATAGACATAAACTCACAAAAAAGCAACGCGAGTCTGCGTCTTTTTTCGCTCCAGAATTTTCAACCTGGCACATCTAAAATGATCTCAGCAGATGTGAGTAAACACAGTACTGCGCAGGAGTCTTAGGCACCCGATATTGTTTCCCTTGGTCTCTGTCTTATCTATTCCGTGTTTTACTTTCTGTATTTGTGCAGCAGTGTAGAATCATTTATTGTTTTTATCATTTATTGTGCCGAAGACTTTTGCACAGTACTGTATGTGAGCTCATTTGACCTTTAACCATTCAGGATTCTATTTTTTTTATCCAGTAATAGCTTTTCCAACCACCCTTTAATATGAGCAAAACACAGTAATGGAACACTTAGGACTACCTCTGCATGACCTAATCACCTAATCCCTTCACCACAAGACTAAATCCCATTGAATAATCCTACAATCAAACAGGGACCTAAATCAAACTAAGGACTGAGTAAACCGGTCACGGTCATATTAATGCAACAAAAGCCTGTGTGAATAGCATTACGGATGTGACGTCAAGGACAGAGAAACTAGTTCCTCCCCATCAACTATGTGCATGTGGCAGGGTCATAACTCAAGCAGGCAGGCCACTAATAAAGGCAAGTAAATAGAGAGGCTCAAGAGTCTACTATTTCAGTTCATCAGCAGCTATTAAGACACAAATATCATTAGCCCTGCCGCCTGCTGGCTAGCGAGGACAGAGAGAAGAGCGAAAGAGAGAGAGAGAGGGAGAGAGAGAGAGAGAGAGAGAGAGAGAGAGAGAGAGAGAGAGAGAGAGAGAGAGAGAGAGAGAGAGAGAGAGAGAGAGAGAGAGAGAGAGAGAGAGAGAGAGAGAGAGAGAGAGAGAGAGAGAAAGGGGGGGGGAGGACTGACGAGGGTTGAGAGCGAGTGAACAGGATACTCAAATATATGTATGTATGTCCCTCTCTACTTGCACAAGCTCTTAAAATCAAGAGGTGTGTGTGTCACATACTGCAAATGACGCCCTTCCCTCCACTTAACCATATCATTCACTCACTTGAACACACTTGACTGTTGGGGCCTTGTCGCATGTGTAAATGAAACATTCAGATCGAGCATCGAAGAAAGGTTGCCTGAGATTATGATATTTCATGAATTACCGACTGATTATCTCATTCGAAAATTCAAAAGGGATGTACTTCTTCCAAACATCTCTGTGTTCGACAGCTAGTTCGTAGCGAGTGCCATTTCCCCTGGATGTTCTCGTTTTTCTGTTAATGGGTGTTTGAGTTACTGCTGCAGTGACACACAGACGGCCTTCACCCAGGATGGCCTTGGGACATGGCCGGGGCATGTGTCAGGCGTGTGGTGTTACATGTGAAACATCAATTGGCAGAGACAAAGGCAGCTGGGGATGTGGTGACACAGCATGAGTCCTCACACACACACACACACACACCTTTTGACGTGCACATCAATATCAGTCCCACTGAATGTCACAGATTCACATAAACATTCACACCCGTGCCAACAACACTGACATAACACGACACTGACACACCGCCTCTCTCTCATGCACGCGTACCCCACTCTCGTTTCCCAGACAGCGGTTGGCATTTCTTTTAAATACACACGGGCCCAAACGCAAGCTGCATTTTTCGCGTGCCGAGCACACAGTCTATGGGTCACGTTTCTCGTGTAAAACACAAACATCCGGCCATGCCTGGCTCAAAAACACACACAGATCAAAAACAGGGTTTCCGATCCTGAATTAGCCTCGTCATCTTCGGGACTTTCTGAACTTACGGGGTCTGACTGTTTTGACTGAGCGCATACACACCAGGCTCTACCACAAAAACATCTCTTTAGTAATACATGACATAATAGTTACTCAAACTTTGATATTCTCCCCATCAGCCCTTTATTTCCCCCTACATTTACATTCAGTCATTTAGCAGACGCTCTTATCCAGAGAGGACATTCTCCCCGAGGCAAGTACGGGTGAAGTGCCTTGTCCAATGACACAACGTCATTTTGCACGGCCGGGAATCGAACCAACAACCTTCTGATGAATTGTCCGACTCCCTAACCGCTCAGCCATCTGACCCCTAAAGCCCTGTAATCCATCAGCGGTACCATCTAGCTCTATAGGGGGCACCAGTATAATCCATTGCTTAGCCGACAGCCCAGAGTGGTGGGCAATTACAAGGGAGAGGACAGAAGAAGGAAAGGGGAAACGCATGTAGCCTCACCAGCTTCTAGAACAGAAGGAAGAAAAAGAAACTTCCAGAAAAGGAGACGGACCTCGCGCCCTGGACACCCTGGAATGCTTGGATCACCGCCTGAACGGGAGACAGATGTGATGTGTGCAGCCAGAGAGAAAAAGGTGGAGGGGGGAGGGTGGAATTAAAAGGTTGAGCGCTCGGTTAATTAGCTGCCTGGGCTTCCTCTAATGCTCCTCCGGTCAGCACGTCTCCAGTTGTTTTTGTGGCATGGAGAGCCGCAACTTTCTGAGCCCACATGCATGCCACCGTAAGCATAAGAGACAGACGGAGAGAAACCACATTGAGGAACCAGGATATCGTTACAAGTATCAGGAAAGGGATTGAGAGAGAGAAACCAGAAAAACTGGGTTTTAAGCCTTACACTATGCTGTATGAGCTGGGCTGGATCCCATAAGACAGCTGATGCACCGAGCTGAGAAATGGGTTTAGCTGCTTCCTTGTGTGCAGTCAGGCCTTGGGCAGGAAGAGCCTGTGAAGCAGCATGGAGGGTCATGGATCTCCCACGGAACCCATGAGAAAGATCAGAGCGTGATGGAAATGGCCTCGAGACCGTAATCCCCTTGATCCATTCCCCCGTTTCATGCAATGGTTTGATCCAGGACCCTTGGCAGGGGCCTGGAGGTGGCATCTGGTCACAACCGCTGCTCCATTTGGTGGTTCCATTCGTTAATGCTATAGAATCAATACCGTTACTTTTTTAGCGTACACACAGACGTGTGCTAAGAAATAAAAGAGGGGAAACATCTATAGAACTCTTACAAACGTCTGTGTGTCTGCTATCAACTGTCCCTCTAGCGAGAACCTCTCACTATTGTCGATGACTACTCAGGATGTGTTGGTGAGACAGCGGACGGCTGGGCTGGTTTATCTAACTCTCCTCACCTCAGCTGGTCTCCCGGTGAGCGTGTTCAGACATCCTGTTGGACAGGAAACAACCTCTCAGTTGATGTGACGCTTCCTCCTCCCAGCAGCCAGTGCTAGCATTCCATCATGCTCCATACAAAACGACGAGCATGTGTTGAAGTTACACGTTCAATTCAAGCAATTCATTGTAGAACGAAGTTGGTGGCAACACAATGCGACACAATGTGCGCCCTGGTTGGGTGCGCGTACCGCCTGGCTAAGGCCTGGGTTCTAACTGAATCTGAATATATGGGAAATGAAAGAGATCTTTGGCTTTAATGTTTATAACATCTAAGTATTCATTGATTCACACATCTGCCAAAATCATGGCAAATTTTATTCTAGATGAATTCATTACAAAGCATGTATATCAATTCGATTTTGTTTTACAGTCCTACAAATTACCCTTACCTACCTTAAAATACTTTTGCTACTTTGGCAAGGATAAGACTTGAGAACTCATGTAATATGATGAGGCATATCTCACTGGTCTGCTCACCCAAGGATGAACAGGTAACAGATGCCCCCTTATCTGTGTCAAATATTCCTGAAGACAACATGTCAACCTGTTGAGTGACATAAAACAGAGGCTTTTAGAGTTGACACCCTTCCAAAAGTAACAGGTGACGACTGGAGCACAGCCTGGGGGAGCGACTGTATGGCACTACACCCTGAGGGGAAACACAACTGCAAACGGGGTCCACATTCCTCTGAACCTTCTCCCTATTCGAAAGGGAAGAAGTCGAAAGCAAAAGAAAGGTCGTTCTTTTTGCAATGACTGGGTCCTTTGATTTGAAATACAAGCCAGCGTCGTTTGGGACCAGGATCAAGGGGTAGGCTAAGTGGCTCTTGAGAACGCACCTGTCAGGTCCGGACACACAACGCCAAAGCAACGCCAAAATGGATTACCACTGGGCTCATCACCGCCCACTTTACCCACAATGCCCCTGGGTCACCCCAGGTATGTGACCTTTTGATTTGACTTCCAAGAGATTTCTCCCATGCTTCCTCAATGACAATACAAAACTGTCTGGAAGGGAGATTCCAAGAATCATAGATGGTGCAGTCCTCGTGCCCTTGATGCAGTCAGTGATTATGATGTTGGTTAGTTGATTCTGAGTTAGCTTAATGATGCACATAGCAGGAAGAGTTTTGGCATCAGTAAACGCAATTCTCCAACATAATAAAATGGTCTTGCTATTGTCTTGCTATCGTCTTGCTATTGTCTTGCTATCGTCTTGCTGTTAGAGTTTCATCCATGAAGAGAATCCTTTGATAGAAGCTGCTTCAATATTATTCCAGCAGTGATCACTGCTCATCTGCCCTTATCTGGGCTGTAATAGCGATAAGAAAGTTTGCTTCAAAGTAACAGTACGCCCCCAAAAAACTCCCCTATTGAAATGTCGTCAAGTAAATCAATTCCTTATAGTCTATATAGGGATAAACCATTGTGAGTTGTTTGTGTAGCCTACACAGCAACAGTTGTAATAACATTACAAATTCTACTCACTTTTGCTCTTTTGATCCTGGGGGTGTCAAGTTCGGTGGACTGTTGTACTTTTTGATAGAGGCAATCTTTCATCGAGTCTGTTTGTCTGTAATCAGTTGTTTGTAGAAAGCTGTGCACTTCCTAGCCTAGGCCTATTTCATTTGTGCGATGCAAACCGCTCATCCAAGCAACACCCCTACTTTAAACATTTCAACTTTCAAACAGTATCACGTGTGAATGTTTGGATGACCTGTTTGCATTTGCAAGAAATAACTATACGTATCCATGGCTCCCTCGGTACATGGTCATATTTTTAGGTCTATTTCTTTTCCGCAAACAGCTTATCCAAACAAGGTCACTCATGGCACTACCCAGTTCTTGGATACTTCATACGGTGCCTAGTCCTTGGATAATTGAGTCTCAAAAACGTTGTACAAAAAGACAGACAGTGATTCATTACAGTTAGATTGGCAGAAAAGGCAAAGGGGTTTGAACATGCACAACACAAATTGGCCGAGACTGCCCCTCCAGTCTGCGTGTGAGTGCGTGTGCATTTGATGCTCAGCCTTACAGAGAGTGTGTAAGCATAGCAGCGCTACATGAGACAAGGGGGGGGGGGACTGGGCCGTGAGCATGCCGAAGAAATCCACACTGGTCGCTGTCCTTACCCCCGGCGTGTCCCTCCCTGGCTCTGTCCTCACACCGCTCTGGGCCACGTCACGTGCCCCCGTCAAAGGTTGGGAAAGTCCCTGAATTAAGAGAGGTGCTTCGCTTATGTTTTATCCCATCCACCTGTACTGCCCTTCTTGGGTGTTTGTGGAAATCGTGGCATACTCGACGTACGCAGATACATCTGCTTTTGCTCTAGCCCCAGTCAACATTTGACTGAATTTACATGGGGAGTTGCTGGAAGTTAGTGTCTTCAACGCTGGTTGACTCTATTTTGTACAATATCATCAACAGTTTCAGTGACATTGTGTTCATTTCTTGTTTTATGGCTGAATGTGGTACTTTGAAACACACTACTGTGACCTGGTATTTCCTGTGTCTTCACAGAAACCTACATATTGCTTACGGCCAAGTCATGTCTGCAATGAGTCCATGTCACACAATGACAGCTCCATTGGTATTAAGCATCGGTGAATATATCATTGGGCATTTCATTGTGATTCCCACTGCCAAAAGCCCAGTTATGTGCTGATCACGTTTCTGTGAAGAGTCTTCCTGAAATTGTCCTGAAATTCTCTCCTTACAATAGTAAAGACACAATGAAACACACCTGGTATAGCTCTGATGTGTGTACAATCACGGAAATAAGCGTTTGACAAGGCTACATCGGTTTACCAATTGACTCTAAATGCATTGCCTAGGGAACATGAACGTTTGTAGCGAAGCATGTGTGGAGCGTGTGTGTGTGTGTGTGTGTGTGTGCGTGTCCTTCAGAAGCAGTCGTCGGGCACAAAGGCAGGCACAGTCGGGGGCCGTGCTGCCGCCAGCTCTGGGATCAACACCTTGCAGCGTGGTACAGGGGGGACAACAAAGCCCACAAAGCCGGCTGATAGGCCAGTTCCGCTGGGCAGCTGCTGATAGGCCACTTGCAGCAGGAAGTAGGGTACAGCTGGCCACAGTGACCTACATCTCCCAAGGGGCGCCTCTCTCTGCGTAAACAGAGGAGCTACCGAGGATAAGCTGGTCGGTTTGTTGTAATGATTAAGACGTGGCGGAGGGTGGAGAAGGAGGGCTTGGTTAACACACAAGGTACCAAAGAATGTCGTTACAGTTCATTCTCAGGATAAATATGCCTGAACCCATGTTAGAAGCCTATAAACATCTTTATTATGCCCGGGCCGGGACGCGTCAGGACAAGCTAATTAAGGGGCAAGCAAACATAATAAAGATTCAGAGAACAGATGGAGGTTAAGCGCTTATGATTCATAGCTATCTAGTTCCAGTGTCACTGGCATAACCACGATGCCATATTGAGGTGGCCATAATTGGTGGTCTGATTGAGACAAAAGAGGCCATGCACCGCAGGCTACAGTTACCAGTCTGAGACAAGCGGCACTTTCAGATCAGGCACCGAGCGAGGTGGTTTGTTTAACATGCAGTTGTTGTTGACTATCAAACCTAATAGTCTATATTTCAAACGCCTGGGTTAAGAAAAACATGCCCATGTACATGGTAGTAACATGGAGAGATGAGCATATGTAATCTGCCTTGGTCACAGTGTTGAGTGATTAAAGACAGCAGCCCCCCACAAAAGTAAGCCATTAAAGTCCCATCAACTCTGCTGCGGGGTCAGGTCCTTCCTGTTGCCGTGACGGCGTATCCCAACTATGAGAAACACTCGGAACCCGTGACCGTGTCACCGTTGAGTCAATCGCAAACCTGGATTCCGCCGACGCGGTTCCGACGTGGCGGAAAAAAAACGGAACAACTCTGGCGTCTCTTTAATCGGAAAACATTACAGGAGCTTTATAAATACACTGCCGGTGTGTGTGTGTGTGTGTGCGTGTGCGTGGGTGAGTGTTCCAGTGCAGTCCCCCACCGGCCCTATTAGGAAGGATCACATCCCCAAATCCCTGTGGTTGAGATCGGATGCAGCTGTCTGAAGGATGGTAGACAGGCTGATCAAGCGAGCGACGGGCCAGCCTAGGCCAGCATCACACCAAGCTTACTTCAGAGGTGAAACACTGACTGAGTGACTCTGGAGCCATGGGGATAGTGTGTTTGCGATACACTGAAAGCACACCATCTGGTCATAGATATTAGAGAAAATGGGTTTTGTACAGAAAAGTGTCAACCCTTGATTTGCGAATTGTTTTTCCAGACTCAATGGTTTTGTTCGTTTTAAGCACCAGTCAGACGCTGGGAGACAAGACTAGCGGGATGTGGTGGAGAGTTGGGGGTGGACTGTGGATTGCTTTTCCAAGGTCTATTGTCTTGTCCCCGACAAGAGCTTTGGTTCCATTTGATGAATTTCACACCACTAGGAATCCACTTCCGTAGGTCTGAATAACTTGTTGGAAGCCTGTCCGGTGATTGGAACAATTCAGGACGGGGTGTTCCTTTCTAGGAGAGAGGGAAAACCGGAGGGTTGTTTGTTTGAAGCTGGGAGCTAAATACACAGAGCTGTGAATTTGAAAAGCACATCGCATTTAGTCCTCCCTCTTTGTCACTCGCAACCCTGGACTGAACTCTTAACTCACCCTTAAACCCAAGGGCTGTAGCCGGGGCCTGGTTTTTGTCAAGTGGGCCACATTCGGTCTAAAGAAGGAAAAAAGGAACCCAAGATATTTACAAAGGAGCAAAGTGTCCCAAAATGCAAAACTTGTCATGAAATGCAAATGTCATCCTCCCTCTCATCCCATCAGCACTTCAGAGCAGAGTCAACAAGCACTTGGAACAAAGGCAAATGTTTACTTTGCTTTTCAAACAGATCATCGTATTAATGCAGGGTCTCTGTACAGAGAGATGGCCGTATCAATGCAGATCTGGGCTTGGTATACTTAGCTACAAAACACAGAACAGGGTGAGTGGCCTTTCTCTAAACCCACAGATAACAAGCTTTTAGTGGACTTCAGTAACCATATTGAGGAATGCATGGTGTCAACACAAACCTTTTAAAACCATGCTTATTTATTTATTTATTTATTATTATTCGTGTTTAACTAATTACATGAATATGAAACATTCATTTCCTGGGGCACAATGTGCTAGTTGAATGATCAGTGGTGTTACGTAACTAAGACTTATGTGGAACATCAGGGTTAACTTTCTTCCTGAGAACGATCATCTAGCGGGCGCGAAGCATCACTTGATAACGGCCATGTTCCTGTTGTCCAGACGGTAGCTTTTGTTTGTTTCAACGCTGAACAAACTAAATACACAGCACTGTGGGAACGACCATACACACAGTGTCCCTCAAGCAAGTCCACTCACCAACCACAGGGCGATTCACTATACAAAACCTGGTCTATTTTAAAAAGGAAAACATTGACGCAAGTTGTTGCGATACCTGTAGCAGTGGCCCACCATTTGTCGATGAGACTTACGTGGCTGCAGGGTTGTCTATTTTCACAGACACAAAAATGGCCCAGGCTCCTATACTGTTTGTAGATAGCACAACTGTTTCAATAGCTTCCACCCTCACTTGCCTTCACCCAGGTTTGACGTTGGGTTCTATCACTTTTAAATACACCCAATAACAATGCTGCGGCCATCTACGTCATTATGAAGAAAGTGGGTCAGGTTAGGATAACCATTTCAATAGAGACATCTCACTTGGAGTGACAAGTACCAAAACCCTCCCACACAATACAGTCAACACGGAGCGCTCTGTTCCCGTGGCCACAATCTCAAATCTAACTGTGCTCAGAAGCATGGAACCTCCCATCAGCAGATAGTTCTGACCGCACCATAACCACAGCCGTTTGGAGGATTCTCACAATCGTCTCGCAGTGTGCCAGAACATAGCACATTGCATTCTCCTTGTTCCAGTCACGACAAGGCTACATTTATGAGGACATGGGCCTTACTCCCACGACCCCTTCAAACAACACTTCAGTACATCCCCCTTCTTTCTTCCCCCTCTTCTCCCTTTCCGTTCCAACGTCTTCCCTCCCTCCTTCTCTTCCAGGCCTGTTCCTTTGAACAGCGACGTCAGAGTGGGGTCCCTTGGCCAGAGGGTTTTCTAAACAACACAGGCACCAAATGGTCAACCCTGCTTCCTACTCGCCCGAGCGACCAAACACCCAACCCCCGCTGCCCAGCGTGAGACGGGTTGAACCTGTGACCTTCCCCTAACGACCGCAGTCTGTGATACCCATCTGCAGACAGGAAATTCCTTCATTATTGAGTTGCCGGCCAGAAGCCTCAAGATGCCAAGGACCAGCTTTTACGTACTGGCCCACACACACACACACACACACACACACACACATGGCCGTAGACACAGACACTCAAACATACACAGATCACACCATCAGGAATGCCTGCGAGTATACAAACATGAACACTGCTGAAGAATATCCTTTTTTAATCCCAAAAATATGACCCTTTTTAACATCCTCTAATACCATCTTCAATACCCCTTCATTCCGATAACACTACATTGACACAAATGTATGTCCATATACTAGGTGCAATTGAGCAGCTGCCCCCCCCCCTCCCTCTCACACACAGTCAAACTCTTCACATAGACAGGAGCCCAGTGTGAAAGGCAGATGACATTTCCACATGGCCAGATGGGAACATGGCTTCTTCCGTCAAGTCCATTGACAGTGCAGTAACCCCTTTGAGCTAAAAGGTCTTTAAGCATACAAAATGACCCTGACATAGAACATTAATTCCCTGAGATCATCACAACGAGTAGTCAAAGGAAAGGGGCGAGCATGCTTGCATTGGCAATCAATTTAGATCCCACTTTATTTTAAGAGGCAAGTTTGTGGTTGTAAACAGCCAGCCATTAATGTATAACAACTGTCTAAATCAAGAATTTATTGCCTTCTAAAAAAGCTTAGCCAGATGTATAGGATGGATGGGATGAGGTACAGAACAGAATGTCTGTGTTCAATAGACAAGGTGGCTTAATGTCTTCCCCAACTACAATGCAACCCCAATTAATGTTTACACTCTGATCAGAAAATGACCAATATACTTCAGGAAGCTTTTAGCAAGTCCAGAAGTATGTCAGTCGGCCCTCCATTGTCACTCAAATGTAGGGTAGTACATTGAGCTTTCACATACTATACACTCTCTATGCAAATGGCAGCAGGGACTTATTGAAAATACGTATTTTCATAAACACTTTAATCAATCTGTAAAACCATTCATTTTGTTCTTACATTAAAAAGATGTGTTACCGCTAGTTGTGTTTTAAATGGTATTTCATAAACAGAGGTTCCCCATATACAGGTGCACACACATCTGGCTATTGACACCCTGTGGGATATCAATGCATAGGTGACATTGAGTCCACCTATGGCCTACAGTTTGTAGGTTAAGACCATCAATGGATTAAGAGTCCTTGGTCTTAAAGGGAATACCAGGGTTAGGCATGTCCCCCAAGTTTGTGTTTTTAAGTTCATGTGATTCATTGGATGGTTGGGTTGTGGTTGGCCTTGGCTGAGCCTGTGAACATACCGGTTTGTGAACCTCAATTTCCACTAATTGCGTTCAAAAAGGCCAGAAAAAAAGTGGCGCAATGACAGCATAACCTGTAATCATTAGGTCAGGGGGCAAAAAAGTTTGATCGTTACAGACGAGCACATTAACAGTAAAGGATGCTCCCACCGTTTCGGACATTCCAATGGGAGGCATTCTGAATTCCAGTCATGCCGGCATTTCTTAGCAATGTATAAAAAAAGGTGACTGACGAAGCAAGCACGACTCCTGCCTCCTATCAGTTTCCAGAAAGCACTACGTAGGGCATTCCTCTGAATATTCTCTGAAAAAAAGTTACCCTGTAGGTAAACATGCGTAAATAATAGGCAACAGTGTGTCCAACGTGGGAAACCTTACCTGTAGTCGCCACAATTGCGGCATTGGACGTCTGGCTCGACAGATCATTCGAGTAACCGCTTTCCAATCCAAGTACCGCAGAGATGACGAGTCCACGTAGCAATAGTAGCATTGCATGAGTCAAGAAAGTCATCGTGAAGAAACCTAATTATTATATCTCGTGTGATTGGATGAGGTTCTGATATGCTTCCCAAGAAGAAAAACTGTTCGGGTTTCTTCTATGTGCAAAACAATGTACGCTGTTGGCAAAATGGCATTTTGGGAAGAAAATCACGAATGTGTCGAGTCACAAGTAGGCTACAGAACGTCAGATACAACAGTTAGCTATATCAAATGACTTCAACCGCAGTAAGATTGACTGTTGTAAAAAAAAAAAAAAAAGAAACTCAGTTAAAGAGTATTTTCTAAATAAACGTTTGATGCTATTATTTGTTTACAATATAGGCATTTAATACTATAAATATGCTAATGAAAGTCAACACATCTGAACAATGCTTTAAATTAGAATTTAAGACTAAATAGGCTATATCGCCTAAAGATGTAATCAGTAGGCTATAGGCTATGGGTGACCGTGAAGTAGCTTAGGCTGTCAAGCGATTTCCCTCAAGCGCTTGATATCAGATTTTACAGAAGATGAATAAAACGGTAGCTTATGATTGAACTTTCAAGAAAAAAAGTGGAAAACATTATTTTCTCTCTCGAAGCAAACCCACAGCCCCAAAGGCCAGCTTGTTGTCAAAAATAAAAAATGTACCCCCTGCGACTCAAGTGCAATATCCGATCCTTGAATGAGTTAAGACAAAATACTGTACTTTACTTCACGTCACTGTACTTCCACGTACAGCATGCAGATATCGGTGTTTCCTTCGGCATATTGAACAGGCAGTCACAGAGGTCCGCCTCTTCAAATGTAAGTAGAAAATCCAATATGCATAAAAAAGAATTAGCAGCTTCTCTCGTCCTTCCAATCCCTCCGACGGGCACTTTATCCAAACGACAGCCGCCCACGACGTTCACCCACTTTTTCTAATGAAGTTGATATCAGGGTTCCATGTCTTCACTAGATAATGTAGTCTACATGTGTCTGTAGCTACTGTCGTATCAACTGCTGGCCGGCTTATGCAGAAGTAGATCCTTGGGGCGGAAGTAAGTATGCAAATAATTTGACATCAGGGACTCTATGTATGCCGTCCCTACGCGCAAGGCATTTGCGCGGGGATGTTGTAACAATGATTCGTCTGATTCACCGGGGATGTCTCCGTGGTCACTTTGTATCGCATCCAAAGAATTCCACGCCTCATACACAGGCAACCGTTCGTTCTTTTACTCGTGCATTTACCCGGCGAGGACCTGGTCTGTCTGGAGGGTAAACTGCATCCAAAGCAGAGGAATTCTCTTCAGAAACTTCGGGGGGGGGTTCTCTCATTATAATGCCTCCATGGTGTTTCCTCGTCACGGTGACGCGTATGCCTCTCGGTCTATTGTTTCACGCTTCCTATTGCATTTGGTCCCCGTCGCGCGACAACCGTGGCTCCGTCCAAGTTTTCCTCCTTGCTGAGCCCTTCTATTGGTCAGATTGTCCCAACATGGCAATGTGTGATTGGTTGCCTAGCAAATTCTTTTGTCAAATTTTGAGTATTAAGAAGCGGGAAAGGAGCCTCCTAAATCATGGTCGCCGTAGTCATAAGGTAAAGCTTCAATGTGCATACGCTTTTTTTCAAGGCCGTATGTAAATGCTAAAATATGTGTTTTATTCATGGTTTATTTACGTATCGCGGTCTGGTTACAGGCCTACATCATTAATCCACATAGCCTACTGTAGGCCTACAAATCCCAGTTTTCTGTAGACTAAGATCGTAACGAACTAACCCTATAACCCTAACAATCTAGGACGACTTCGCATACATTGTTCCTTGTTTTCAATTTAATATTCACCCACCATTTCAGACTGCGTTATTACTATAAATTGGACCGCGCTAGCAAATATATTTATACACAAGAGTGCCTGTGAGCGAGAGGGGGACACCCGATAGTCCCATCTACAAGATATCTTTCAGCAGCAAGCAGCACCAGTGTGATGACTGATGGTATCAAGTCGCTGCAGCACCGCACCCTGTTACCCACTAGGGGCGCTTTCGGGAGGAAGTGTCAGGGGGGGGGGGGGATTTGTCCAGTTCGAGGCTGAAGGAGGCACCAGGTTGATAACACAGAAAGCGCCGGTGGGGTGATAAGCATGGCGGGCCGTGGGAGTCGGGATAAACAGGTGGCAGATGTAACGCCTCAGGCATGGCAGTGCTGCATGAAGAGTGGGAGGGAAATAGGAGGGGTTGGGAGGGAGGGAAGGGGAGAGAGAGAGAATGAAAAGAGGCAAGCAGCATAATTTGATATGAGCACGCAGAAGGGACAGGAAGGAAGGCAGCCAAAGAAAAATCATAGCAGACTAGGCTGGGGAGGATGCCTTGTGGGAAGTGTCTTGATACAGCCTGAGCCCGTCAATTACCGACTGTCCCTGCTGAAGCTCAGGGCTGTAGCTAACTGTCCAAGTGCTGTACACCCTGTCCAAATATTTACTCAATCACATAGTAAGACTGGTTATGCTGGGCCACAGTATGGAGCAAGCATGACCAAATTGCAACTGTGGAAATGAAATATGAGAGTGCCAAATCAAGATCTGTCTATATGTTGTGTACTAACAGGAACACAAATATGATTGTCAATGTTTATTGCACAGAAACAGTTCATAATTGAAAAGGCAGAATTCAACAACATAATTTTTTATTAAAAGGTGCATACCTTTTGCCAAACACAAGTGTAAACATTTTATTGACTCAGAAAGAAAAACATAGTAACTGAATTAACTGATAATACATATTATGACCACAAAAAAACATCCAATCGTAAATCGGTGGCAATAACATCATCATGGCAAAACACTGAACAATGATTTTTTGGAGCAAATTCTAATAACAAATAGAACAATTATACATTAAGATGTTTTAAAAACCTTAAGTAAAAATAAATACTAAGAACTACTGACTGTTGAGCAAAAGGCATTCAATCATTTACTGTACATTCATTTGAGATATATACCATTGTCATATCATATACTGGTACTAGTTTAAGTTACTGATATTGTGAGCGCTTACACTCTTCTACACAAGCACAGGAACAACCTAATTTTTAGTATAAATAATATGATAATTATTGTATGCCTTTGACAATTCCTTTGGCAGAGTTGACATGCAGGACAGCAGCTTCTAATCGTTTATTTTTTCATAAATATTTATTATCATCACTGCAATGAATAGCTAGTGGGAACATACTGTTAATCAGAGGGCTCGCATATATAGTTCCCTGACATATTCCTGACAATTAAAGGTGGTCCAAGCTAGCAAATGCATCATTTGACTTTAGAGGGCATGTCTTCAGGATGTTAGCTTAGCCTACATTATATGGGGACCTTATCACACTGTGTAGTAATATCTAACGACACAATACATGGCGGTAATGATTCCTGTTAGGTGTGTGCACATGGGAAATGTAGTTTTCTATACGATGGGAATACGGCAACAGAGGACATACATGGGTGGTTCATGTAGGGCTTTGGTATTTGTGTTTGGCAGAGGATGGTTGGCGTTGCAGTGGCCAGGTACCTTGGCATGTTCACACGCATGCACACGCATGGGCACACACACAGCGCTCCTCAGATGACTGTGGCGAAGAGGAAGATCTGGATGAGGGGCATGACCTTCAGGGTTGAAAGGTCGGCGAGGACGGCCTGGGGAGAGGACACAGCCGTCAGCTGCCGTTTAGCCCCAGCGCCCCTCGAGCAGACGGCAAAAGCAAAGGAACTCTGGGGGAAATCTTTCTCCCGAAAGCGCACTGGAAAGACTTGGAAGAATCCATAGACAAACCTGCAACCTTGCAATGATGCAGAGCTGCGTCGTGCAGGGCAATATGTCCCCTTTCTTCCCCTAACCCTGGCCTTTTGGGATAGTGGGTGGGGGTGGGATGGGGTAGTATTAAATTTAGAGTCCTATCATGTTTACAGAAAGGGTGTAATATTTCAGCCCTCGGCTGGGCTCTAAAAATAAGGGCCCCGGGAGCCATGTTATGATACCTTCTCCAGTGGACCAGGTGGTAAATGAGCAAGCAAATAGTGCCGGCCAGCATCTTAGCATCAGGTCAACCCGACGCCTGTGCGTCACTCTGAGGATTAGACAACCCTCCCCCCCCCCCCCCCCATACCACACACACCTTCCCCTCTCCCTACACACAGTGTATGTATGTATGTATGTATGTGTGTGTGGTGGAGAGGCGGGCGGTTCACCTTAAGGTTTCGGGTGCCTGTCTCTCAGCCCGCTCTTGGGAAGCCTATAGAGCCTGGGCTGGTTTGGGTCGACTTTGTATTTTTGTTGGTCTATTCGTGGAGTGACATGTCCGAGGCACGTGAGAGAATCGTTGGGTCTAATTGAAATACCCCAAGTAGCTGGGCCGTTTGAATTAGTGCTCTGTGCTTGTTGCTTTAAAATACACGGTGGTGGTCATCAATGGAAACGATTGGCTCTTCATGAATTTAATAACTTTCAAATTGTAAATTACTGTCTCTCACACACGAGAACAGCATATATAGCAGTGATCCTGTCACATTTCAGAGTGATATGGGCGCATTAAAATAGCCAGCAAGCGTTTCTTTTTTTTTTCTTTTTCGGGCGTGTGCATGCAGAAGACTGGGTTACTGCTACTGGCAGGCCGTCAGGGGCTATTCCTGTCTCCTGGGCGAACGAGCGACAGAGTGAGTGTGCCAGAGAGAGGAGAGGAGGAGCGGGAGAGGGGTGGCGGCTAAGACCGCTCGTCCCACTGACCCCTGCCACTCACCTCGGCTGAGGCCAGCGACGTCACCTCCATCAGATTCTCAGCCCGGAAGGCAAACACGGACGCCGCCAAGACTGAGAGGGAGAGAGTGAGAGGGAGGGAGAGAGACAGTGAGAGGGAGAGAGAGGGAGAGAGAGAGGGGGGGAGAGAGAGGGAGATGGAGAGAAGGGGAGAGAGAGAGGGGGAGAGGGGGGGGGGAGAAAGAGAGGGGGGGGGAGAGAGAGAGAGCGAGGGGGGGGGGAGAGGGAGATGGAGAGAAGGGGAGAGAGAGAGGGGGATAGGGGGGGGAGAGAGAGAGGGGGGAGAAAGATAGGGGGGGAGAGAGAGAGTAAGACAGAGAGAGAGAGAGTGGGGGGGAGAGAGAGGGGGGAGAGAGAGAGGAGGGGAGAGAGGAGGAGATGGAGAGAGGGGGAGAGAGAGAGAAAGAGTGAGAGAGGGGAGGGAGAGAGAGGGAGAGCAAGGGGGAGAGAGAGAGGGAGTGAGAGAGAGGGGGGGGAGAGAGGGAGGGAGAGAGAAATGGGGGCGGATTAGAGGAGACGCAGAGTGCAAGGACGGAGGAAGAGGAGACCTCAATGCAAGTGAGTAATCAACATAGCTCCAGAATGAAGCCAAGCACCACGCGGGTCCACGCGGGTCAGCCAGCGTGGTGATTGGGGACTTAATGCGGAATCAGAGGGGGCGACCTCCACAGCGTGACGGCCCCTGCTTGTGTGCGTGTCCTACCTGCTACTATCTCCAGAGAGTCGTAGCCCAGGATGCGATCCCAAAGGAGCAGCAGCTGGTCGGTGGACAGGTAACCGGAGAAGGCCCGCACCATCCACTTGAATGCTATGCGCAGACTGGGGGGCACAAGACACAGACGGCCACAACGACCATCAGTCATCCTAAACGTCAAGGCAGAATCAGGAGGTTTCCCTTGTTACCTCTTTGCAAGATGAGGATATGAATGTGGTGAACGTCGTCGGGGGGGGGAATTTTGAGGCTCAAAGTAAATACATGTGTTAGCAGCATTTGGCCACCAGATGGCAGGAGAAACTCACCCTTAATTCGTATAAGAAGTGACTGAATGTTCCAACAAAAATCTCATTACTGGCCATACATCAATAACCATGTACCAAACATGACTTTTAACCACGTAGTGTCTTGCAAAAATGGTCTGGCAAGCTGACACAGCAGGTGTGACGGGTGTTAACGTACGGCTGAGCCTCGATCTCCCGTAGATGGTAAAACAGCTGGGGGAGATGGGACTGGAGAAGACTCTCAAACTGCAGGCACAGAGACACGATACCCTGCAAGACATCACGGCCGGCCGGCACACGCTCATATCAGTGTATATCCATGTTCATCCCACAAGAGCGGTTGACCATATCGCCGTTCTCTAAACAAACCAAAATCCAGTGGCCGCTCCCACACATCCGTCTTCCAAACAGAGAATAGACAGACACAGACACACACACACAGTCTCTGTGCGTTGGGCCTTACCGAGGGAGAGGACGAGATGGAGTGCAGCCTGAAGAAGTAGCGCACGTACATCTCTCTGAACACGCTGTACAGCTTCGAGGGCTCGTTGTACAGAAAGCACAGAGGGGCCACTGTGAGGGCACGCGGGCGCGCGCGCGCGCGAGCGAGAAGAACACAAAGACCAAACGGTTCACACCTTCAAAATCCTTTTCCACGTGAGCCCGAGCGCCTGCGGGGTCGCTGTAGCACACTCACCGTACATCGAGAAGCCATGGAAGGGGATGACACCTGTTGGCGAGGAGAGAAGAAGAAAGGTGTCTAAAGTCGTGCTGTGCTGACCCGGCGTCGTGTTAGTGTGATGTCACAGCAGGGGGCGGAGGGCGCGCTACCCCCTTCTTACCGTTGGGGGGGTACACCACAGCAGACTCCTCCGCTCCCACTTTACCTGCGGGGGGGCGGACAAACCCACATCAGGACGGATAAACCCTGGGACATTCCAGTGGCTTTAGGGACGTCTGTATTTAGATATCAGGCGCTGTGTTCTGGGGGGGGGGGGGGGGGGGGGCTACTCACCCTGTACGTGGGACTTGGGCGGGGTCGCGCTGTTGTAGCTGAAGTGCTCTAGGACAACAGTGTCTCGAGAGAAACACAGAAGCACCTATGGGTACGGATGGACACAAACACACACACACACAGATGAATACGCTCCCGGACTATGCGACCTCTGGTAATGCAAATGATGTGGGAGAAAAGTCGGCGATACGGTGCTTGAGATGTTTCAATCGTACTCCAGGAGAACATCTATTAAAAGCCTTCTGCCTGTCTCGAGTGCTGGGCGATGAGAAAGTAACATGCACGGAGGCCTTTTCCAGCTCTCTGGACAACATGAGGGGGCCTCGGTGGATGTCTTCTTAGATCAATTCGGCGACATTTCAATTTCCTCGCCGGCTCGAGGGCCACCACGCTCGACGAGTGCGTCTGTTTAATCAACAGGACCCCTCTGCGCCAGACGTGCTCGTCGCAGCAACGGAGGTCATTAGGCATCACTCTCAGACGAGGCACTGGGACTGTACCCAATGAATGCGCTGTTCAAGAGTTTGTCATTCATTTTTCGAGTAAGACGTTCTCGGTATTTCATTTTTTGGTCCGGGAAATTTGCTAGGCAGTTGGGATAATCGAAAAGGGAAGGGTGCGCAGGTGCATCGGGGACAAACAAGCTGGCTGGAGAAGCGACCCCGGCAAACGCACAAAAAAAAAAAGGCGGATCGGATTCGAGCAAAGGAAACGTGAAACTCGGATAAAGGCGATTTCTAGATGATCGATGACATACTTTAACGGACCATTAGTGACTCGTGTTTGATTTCTTCTATTCGGGGATGTTTTTGTGGACACGGTGTACGTCACTGCTCAACAAGCCTCCGTGCACACCTGCTTATCAGCACTCTATACAGATATCCCTGACTGCGTGTGTGGGGGAGGAAAGAGGGAAAACGCATGCGAAAGAAAGGAGGGCAAAGGGGACACTTACCTGATAGAGAAAATCCTCAAACACAAAGTAGTAGTCATCATTACTGGCCGTCAGCTTCACGTCCTGGTCACAACAAAGAAAACACGAGTCTCATCACGCCAGTCTCACCGCCAGAAACCCATCTCCCCTCATCCCACCTCAAAGGGATCTTCCGTGCGTGTGTGTGTGTGTGTGTGGGGGGGGGTCTTATGCTCCCCAGGGGTATGAACATGCCTACACTGCAGCATGGCCGGAGGTGTCCGGAAGGTTGACCCTACCTTGTAGATGAGGTTGTCCACCAGCAAGTCGTGGTGGATCACACCGGCTTTCAGCTGCTCATAGCGCATCATGTCCTGGAGAGGAAGAAAGGGGTCATGGGAGATGTGGTCCATTACGGATGATAGAGAAGAGAGGATGAAAATGGCCGACCACAATTCCAGCATTATTACATCACCTACTGTAGTATAAATCTGGTACCAAACGTGACCCCCAAAAAACGGCAGGTTACTCCAAAACTAAAATTTACTTCTAAATCACACAGCAAGACGGGGTAATGTGGTTTTGTCTTCTGACCCAACATGGTACTGATCACCTGAGCCCAAACGATATTTAAATATTCCCAAAACCACATTATAGATTTAATCTTGTGGAGGTTTCTTGATCTGCCAGACTCGACTCGATTTAGTATGGTTGAGGTCAGTGGGGGACTGAAAGCCTTGAAGCATAGACGCTAAACGGTTATCTGTCTCCGGCGGGAGATGAGCGATCGTAAAATGATGAGGCGAGGACAGAGGAGAGGGAGGAAGAATAGAACATAACCCACCCCTCCGCTTCTGACAGACAAGAGGTACTTTCTGGGGATGAGGAGGAAGGAACAGCCAGAATGGAGACCCATGTGTTAGGAGCCCAGAGGCAGGTCGCAGACATATGTGCTATCCATAACACAAAGACAGGATTTGAAATCGTCTGGATAGCATCAAGAGAAGATATTAAAAGTGACTTTGAATCGGGAGGATGTGATCTGCAAGGTTGCACCAGGTCAAAGTTGTTAAAGTACAGTTCTGAAATGGCTGGGACAGTCGCAATGTGGTATGAGTACTCAGCTAGAAGCCAGTTCACTTCATGAAGAGAAAATATTAGTCTCATTGTTACAACCCAACTGTGTTCCATTTCCTTCTGGGTCAATGTCAAGTGAAACCCACACTACCAGCTAGATGTAACGTGGATACCATGTCATTCCTGGTCTTCCTACACGAGAAACCTCAAAGGTGGTCTCTCACGGGGGAAGGGGAGCCCCCCTCATTTACACTGATGGATTGTGGGGAAGTGGACTGCGTCGTGTGACTGGCATCACCGCGGCTGACGAGCTCCCCGCTCGTCGTCCTGGTTCCGGGGTGGCCGCCCGTCCGTTGGGGCTGGGTAACACCCTCCAGACCCCCCACAGGGCCTCTGGAGCTCTTCCCAGGGATCCATCACCCCACGGCAGACATTGTTTTCCATCCTGACGGGGGGGTCGCTGGAGCTCACAGTTATACAAGCGAGGGCCTGTGTTGTGGTGCCACACAAGGCGCTTTGGCAAGCGTGCCAGAGAGCTAACTGAGCTAAATGGCCCCTGCGTTTGATTACTTTGGCATGGCGGGAGGGAGGGAGTTACAACCGTCCGCTGGAGTAAACATCTGCCCCGGGGCATTATTCATGTCCCCTGAGGTGGCCTTCGGTAGGAACCAGCACCCAGAACTGCAGCTACTGCTGTGTGTGAATGTGTGTGTGTGTGTGTGCGCGCGTTCAGGTATGCTATTCAGTCATACGGTACCTAACGCTTTTAGAATGAAGCCGCCTATTGAAGACGTGTCACACACTGTACTTTCTGGTGAGTCCGTTATCAGGAGCGGTGACGTTCACCTGTCCGGTGAACGTCAATAAACACATCTACAGGCGTAAACGATCATAAATATCCATTACAATACATGTACAGAATGCTTATAAATTCCTACTGAAACAAACAGATGAGCTCATACACTTCCACCACCGAAAAACAAGCTTCAATATCCATTTGATGTGCAGTCGAACAAAAGAGCTCAAGAGTTGGACAAAAACGACTTCAGTGGGCCATGCCAATCATTAACAGTGCAAAGGGCAGGAGGTAAAGAGTTCAGGCCCTAGGCAACCTGGTGTTTGGGAACAGCAGCAGCTGTGCACGCATGGCAGGTTTACACCGACCACTCACAAACAGAGAACATCGGGGAACAGGTGGACACAGTTTGTGTTTCTGTGTGTGTGTGTATAAGCATGCATCTCTTGTTCATATGAATGTGTGTGTGTATATAATCATACACGTGTTCTTGTGTATGTCAGCAGGTGGGTGTCTGCGTAGCACACTTGAGTGTATCCATGTGTGCGTGTGTGTGTGTGTTACCTCTGGCTCGTTGGTGGAGTTGAGGGCGAGGGCCCAGAGGTCGGCCCGGAGCCCGGTGGGACAGCCCTGCCTGCTGTACTGCTGTGCTGCAGCGCTGTCCTGCTCGCCCACCACTGGAGACGCACGCACACAAGCCCACATGCGCCGCGTCAACGCCACACGCTAGCAGGACACCTCCACACACACACACACGCGTGTCGGGACACACATGCTGACGTTCCTACCCTGTACCCCTGGACGAGAGCGCATCACTTTTCAAAACCAAGAGACGCAAATACTCCACCACCCCCCCCCCGCCCCACCCCCCTCCGCCCTCCGCCGCAATAAACCATTCGGGCGCTCTGCCGAAGCCTAAATCACTCTCAGAAATGCACTCGGTCTTCCTGTGTGTACCGTGTCAAGTCCTAAACACACATGGCCCTTGACTGCGGGTGTCAGAGAGCCATAACATCTCCGACAGGTAAACATTCAGCCCCTCATCTTCCTTAATGCGTCTTCAGAGTGCCCTGCCTGCCTGCCTGCCTGTCTGCCTGCCTGCGGGGCCTGCTAGCCAGGGGCTGGCCTAAGCACCCGAGTGCTAAACACATTCCAACGGCCAGGCTGACAGAGGGCCTGAGAGCGTGTTTACAAAAAGGGTCCCTGTGTTTTGATGTGACCACTGGCGGAAGGATCTTATTGGCCTTTGGGAGGGTGTTTAAGTTATGGCACCAAGGGACGGGAATGAGACGGGGGAAAAGACCCCCCCCCCCCCGCCTGCGGTGTTTGGACTGGCCCGCGTGCAGTGGGGACTACGCCACTTGAGGGACTGAAGGGGGGGATTAGTTATGGCATGTGCTGACATTAGTGGGTTTCCTTCGAAAGATAGTGTGTGCACATGCAAGTGTGTGTGTGTGTGTCCGTTTGAGCGCGGGTTTGTGTCTCCAAACACGTCGGAAACGCATTCTAGTTTGGCTGCATTACAATATGGCAAAAGCAAATAACAAAGATACACACTTTTATATAAACACGATAAGAATAAGATATGGAAACGTACCTTTCTTTCCGATGCGAACATGTTCGTGTTCAAACATATCTGCTCGACAAAGGGAGAGGCAGGCCACAGAAACACTTCAGTTCTAATGTCGGAGTGGCAACCGTTCCAGAGAAGTGGCAACTTTATCAGTTTGGATTACAAATACAAGGCTCAGGACACAAAAGATATTTAAACCCTTGGCACACAAATATTCTTTGAGGGATCCCAGACGAAATGGCACGAGAGAGAGAGAGAGAGAGAGAGAGAGAGAGAGAGAGAGAGAGAGAGAGAGAGAGAGAGAGAGAGAGAGAGAGAGAGAGAGAGAGAGAGAGAGCTGATACAATGCAAGCCTGTGGTTTAATCCCTTCCAACCCCGTATTTGCTGAATGAACCTTTCCCATGTGAAGATTTGGGCTGACTACATGTATGTAATGTATGCCATCAGTGATCTTGCTGAAATATATTGGCGGGAAAAGAGACCTTTGTCTATTGAAACACAGACTGTTGTGATGGCTGTTACCTGGGTGAACCTGGGTGTGGTCATCGATGCCCAGTTGTCCAGTGGTCAGATTCAGCTCAGAGTAGGCCTCTCTCTGTGGGTCAGATAACCATCAGACTAGACACCGCATCAAACGCCATCTCAGTATTTAAGGTTTTCACAAACCATCACTCACTACATCAAACATTGCTTTTGGCGTTTAACAGTCATTAACTTTGATCTGTTACTGATCAGATTTAAACAATGAAAAGTCAAAACTGAACTGGAGGCTTCACGCACACGACAACATGGGGAACCACAAGTTACACACACACACACACACCCTACCATCTGTGGTATATCCCTGACGTAAAGGGGTACTTGGATCAGTCCCCAGTGGCTCCTGGCGCTGGTCTCCTCGCTGATGTCATAGTTGGGGTTCCGCAGGCTAATCAACACCTAGGGGGGTCATGGGAGATGTGGTCCATTACGGATGATAAAAAACCTACCCCTCCCAATATCAATTTGTAATGGAGTCTTTGACCAGAACCTGGGGGGGGGGGGGGGGGGGGAGTTGGAGATGAAATACTTACCTCCAGGAAGTCTTTAGGGGCATAGACAGGCCTGAAGCGACTTAGATCTATGGCAGAGAGAGAGAGGGAGAGAAGAAAAAGAGACATTCCAAATCCCTGTTGTCACCTCCTATGCCCGTTTCCAGTGAGTTATGTGGCCCTGCAGAGATGCATCCTGCTGTCTGAAGTTGGATTTTCCAGCTCCAGACTCGGGAGAAACTGTCATAAAGTCAAGGGTCTTGTGTGCTCAGATGGAGGGGCATGCAGGAGGGAGGGGGGGGAGGGGGGGGGCTCTCGTTACTGTAGCCAGGCCACCGGGGAAGTCTGCTTAGCCTCTGGACTTGCTGGGCCTCCAGTGTGTTTATACCTGAGGTCGGCTCACACTCGTAAATGTTATCATACCCCTATTCTCCCTAGTATTGTTAGACAGCGTTATGCCGTGTGGGACACTGTGCACACGCACAAAGCTCTGGTTCAGGGTGAACCCGTCCAGGGGCAAACCGCCACGCGCCAAACCAAACGCACCTGGGTGAGAAGAAGAGGCGGACGCATGACTCACACACACCTGGCTCGTCTGTTCCCATCTCGTTCCATTTGTTGGTGAGCTCCTTCTGCTCCAGCGCAGGCCTCTGGAAAACCACAAACGAGCCAGACTGATCGGGAGCCAAATATAGACTGGGGGGGGGGGGGGTGACGCTCGATGTGGAGTCGTAATGAACCTCGCATCAAACGCACGTGGCAAAACTCGATTATGGGACATGCTTTTTTGTTCTATGTTGAGCGCCATGCATGTTGGGACAGGGCCTACCTTACGAGCCAGAGGAACACCCAGCTCGGTGCACATGCTGTTCAGGCTTTTGAGGATGCGCTTCTCCCAACTGGCCTGTTCAGAGTGACACACACAGCTTGGTATGAGGCAGCCGTCTAAGTAGGGCACGAACACACAAAAGAAAAACACCAGGGCTGGGGGAAAAAGGAAGGGAGAGTGACAGAGAGGGGATGAGGCAGACCTGGGCCGTGCGCATGTAGGCCAGGGGCTCCTTGTGGTGCTCCGGGGGGGCAGAGGGGTGGCTGGGGGCGGGCCGCCTAGTCGACACGAAAACACCAGATTGAGGGAGTGAGTAAGTGTGCGTGAGTGACTTGCGGACTACAAATCATTCGAGCATAAGCAAACACGACGCAATACGAATTCGGGGGCAAAATCAAAGCTGAACAGCACATGAGGTGGACAGCCACCGACGGTGTCCTCCCATTTGAGATACTGAGAGTTCGTTTAAACCGGAACCTCTATCCGTCTCCCATCTCCTCCCACTTATCATCCAGTCTAACTAGGTTAAACAGGCTCAACTCATTCTACACAAGGCCCTGGAGTCTGACAGGGGACATAAAGCACTCATACCAATGTTAACAGCTTACCTAAAAGAAGACGCTCATGACTCATGACATGGAGAGGAAGGCATAAGTCAACTTAATACGTCGCTGTCCAAAGTTATCGCTAAAAAACAAACTGGGGGATTTTCACAGACTGAAGACATTGAGTGAAGTTCGCAGCGGACGAAACTCAAGGATGCTGCTTAGTCACCCAGAACTTATCATTCTAGAGACCGTACATTGTGAGTGACCTGAGAGGACCCGGGTCTTGCCAGAGTGCTACTACGCTGTTATCAAATAGAGAGCGAAAACGTTTACATTTTGCTCCAGAGACGGTAAATTATAGCACTAACGGTATCTGGCTTAGCATTCCATGTCATTCCCCGTTTTAAAATTCTCAATCAACTAGGACGGGGCCCGTTCGGATATCGGAGTGTGTATCTGTTCCATTGTGCGTTTTGAAAGCAAACTTTGCAAAGCAGTTGATTCACTCGGGGCCAGTTGTTATAACAACTGTTACAGTTGTTATAACTACTCAGCCAAACAGCAACTTGAGCTATGTTCACACTACAGTAAAAAGTGGCCCAAAATATATTAGTTTTAGTTAACAGTGGCTCATTATAAGCTATCTTTTAGCAGGTACAAACCATTACGAATTTGCTTATAGTAAGCTAGAGTACTGAAACTATAACACAATATACACGTTGTTCTATTGGAAAATCAAACGTACATGTGCATTTCTCTGTATACTGCATTCTGTAGCTTTCTCTCCCAACCTGAAACACAAAACAAATGTTTTTTTTTCAGGTCAAATGTGGGGTGGAATCATTTTGATCACAACAAATAGTTTTACGCGCTTACCTGATGTTTTGAGAAAATTGCGCACGTCCTCTTTAAGACAGTCTAGTTTTATCTCGGGCTGATTTAAACAATCCTAAACAGAATAAAATAAAAGTTTAGCAATATTATGCATCCTTTCTAAATTGTTCTTCCATTAATGATGTACTGCACCAGCAATACAATAACACCTGCTACATATCAGATAAGAGTTAGGACACCATTGGCTGTTGCACAGGCTCTGCAGAGCTGATAGTCATCTAGCTAGCTACGTACTTTAGCTTGTCTCTCAATTTGAGAGTGTAAATGAGTTCCTTTCAGTCGCTGAACAATATGAGCGATTGTCAGAGATAACTCGGTTCCCTCATCCATCATTTCAGTGCTTCTTTTGGTGAGCTGGCTAAAGGAACAAAATGTGATTTTCTGAACCCATCGGACATTCACTGATGCAGCCTGGCTCTGCAGTGGTTACTTAGCAACTGGACTAAGCACTTGGAGGAAACATGAACGTGAGACATCAGTTCCTAGCACCAGAGTTATGTGCAGCAAACAACCTCCAGAAAGTGCGATGCCATTTATTGTGTCTGATAGGTCTGTTTTCCTGAGTTCACGTCTTTCTCTAATGGCAAGTTTCTCAGACTTGCATATATGAATGGTATTTTTTATAGATACAGGCAGATCAAGATGGACAAAATATATTAACTATGACTAACTAGAAAGCAATCATTAATTAACCAGTTCTAGCCTGGTCTGTTAAAGGCAATATTTTAAAGGCCATAAACGACATGGTCTATATCTCTATCTCTATCTCACATCACTAGCCTATGTAATCACGGTAGCAGCATGTGCACAGAATGCCCTCGAATCATGACGTACAACGCAGGAACTCAGTCTTTCCATAATGATAGCGTTTTATCTCTGACAAAACAAAATCAATTAAGACACACAGGCATACTGCAAGTGAATGTTTTTTTTGTCATTTGCAACCTACTGACATGATTTGCAAAGCAGGATGTTATACTATAACAAAACAAGGACATCAACTATTGTTTATGAAAATTTACTTTTTTGAACTGCTATATAGCCTACATTCGTTTTAATGTTGAACAGATTCAACACAAGCAACACGCCTTTGACCAGACTGTTTAGAATAGGGTTGCACTTCTCTGTGCGCTCACTCGAGAGGCGGGGTCCCATTTAAGTACAACTCGCATCCACGCACAACTGGACAATTTCTCAAGAACTAAGCAACCGACCTGAGAGGCGCAACAGTCTACACGCACAGAGCAACATGGTCAAATGTTTCTTGATTTGTTCTGAAGTCAATGCATTTGATTGTTGGATAATTTAATATGAAACGGAATAAGGTCGTCTAAAGTTTTTTAGGGACAAAGATTTATGTGCAGACTAAGTCAAAATGTTACAATTAGAACAGTTTTAGAGTATGTAGCCTAGTGTTTTTTATCCGAATTTTTGCAATAGTGTACTGTACAAGTAAGCGAAGGACAAAATGGAGACATTCACTTTACATGACATGCTCATAAACTCCACCAATTTGTATAAGATACTGTGCGATTTTGGAATAAAAAATGTCTCAGAGTGCGAAAATGAAAATTACACTACTCCAGAGCCGAAAGGTAAGCAACAATTTGACCTCGAATATTTGGATATTCAAGCATATCTTGGGGAAAGTAAGATACTTTTTCCAAGTGTCATCCTTTTGTATTTTGTATACCGACCGAATGGGCCATGATTAATGCAGGATTTGGAAAAAATCATAGGTTGATTTTTTTAACGCGCTGAGGTCAATACAATGCGCGTTATCAACTGCACGTGTTAATATTATCAATTTGTTTAAAATGAAATGTTGACAGTAAAAAATAGATCCTGTAGCCAATTGGCACATGACAATCATTCAAAAATTAAAATACTGTGTAGTTTCTCAAAACTGTCATGATGTTTTACTTCAATAGCTTACATTTAGACACGAAAGTCCAGCCTCGATGTGTGTTAAGTCAGGAGTGTCTCAGAGATACTGAGACACGTTGGTGAATTAATTACAGTTCCTTCGCAAAATTGGTTTACACAAAACTATGCACTATCCTTTGAGACATGCATTCGAGCAGAATATATTCAAATAATTTATTGCTCCCTTCATGGTTGAAATGTTTCCCTGACAATGACCCTGCATGTGGAATTATAAATACAAATTCAAACTTGTTTTAAATTAAGGAGGAATGGTAGGCTCTAACAATATTACAAACCATTATATATTGATAATGTACGGATACTGTTCTAAATTAATATAATATGTAATGTATAATATGTCTATTCTTGTGAACTGAATGGATTGTCACTGACCTGATTGTCACTGACCTGGAAAATACTAAATAGCTAAATGAACAAACATTGATAAACTCTTGTGATAATATGAGGTGGGTGTGGAAATCTGTAAGCTCCTTGAAGTGAACAGATGAAGTGCACTCTCTCTCTCGTTCTCTTCACCCACTCTTGTCGTCCCTCTCTCCCAGACATAGACCAGACGGTACGCATCTTCCTCTACAGCCTCATCTTCCTCCTGTGCGTCCTGGGCAACAGCCTCGTCATCACCGTGCTGGTCCGGAACCGCCGCATGCGAACCGTCACCAACCTGTTCTTGCTGTCCCTGGCCGCCAGCGACCTGATGCTCTGCCTCTTCTGCATCCCCTTCACCCTGATCCCCAACCTCATGAAGGACTTTGTCTTCGGCAGTGGCATCTGTAAGGTGGTCATGTACTTTATGGGTGAGTGGAGCTACCTAAGGTCGCGACCTCTAGAGGCGGGTTGACTCTTGGTTGCTCGGGTGGATGGACCGGCTTGTGACGCAATGCAGACATATCTGTGACCAGCGAAGGTCGCAGTTCTAGGGACAGAGTGTGTGCAGTGACATAAATGCTGTTTTTGTCCCTCTGTCCACACACTTGGTAGGTTCTTTCCCTTTGGATCCCTCATTCATAACACAACACGGAAGAAAACATGAATGCCTCGGAAAACTAAAGAGGCCAGATCCCTCCATTTTGGCTCTAGAACCCCATGCGGGCTGTGATGACAGACTCCAAATAAAGTCATCTTTGCTGTGACAAACATGGCTGAGTTCCCTGGTCCCGTAGCCGGGAGGCTACTCCAATTGTCTCCCTATTAAGGATCTATTTACTGGGAAGAATAAGCTGCAGGTTACAGATACAGTTACAAAAACATGGAGTAAAAGGGCTGATTAAAAGTATCCATTCAAACAACTTTGGTTGTACAGTGCTCATGTATTCGCTGTCCCTCGTTAGAAGGCGTTTATCCCTGACTTAATGCTGTGGCACTCGTAAATCTTGAGAGTCACTGCAAAATGTGTGCGTCTTTGACATGTCACTGACCGATATGATCATATGGATGGACACAAGGACTGTGACACTGATGCAGTGGTGGCATAATCGGTCTCCCCGTGTAATTTGCTTATGTGTATATCCCTCTAGATCGCTTCCCCTGATAGCGCAGATGTATTTATAGTTCATGTTATTAGTATCACCGTGAGACTTTGTTTGCGTCCCACGGTAACAGATCGTTCTGTTGAAAATCCTGAAGTGTTCAGTCGTACCTCTGTCCCCGCTCAATTGTAAACTCCAAAGTAGCAAGCAGTTAAAATGTCACAGACCAAGTATTCTACTAAACCAGATGACAAGGGCATAAAAACCATTACAATACTCATTTCACAAGGTTATATTACACCCTGATAGGTATTCAAATAAAAATCGTGGGAGCTGTATGTATAATCTTTCGCATGTGTAAAGTATATTATACTCATGTAGCAGAGAAAGTCAACACATTTACATATACTGTATACACTGTATATGTGATGGAGATTATATCAAAACTTCATATGGAAACCACTTTCCCGTCTCCTCCAATCAGGTGTCTCTGTGACTGTGTCTACATTTAACCTGGTGGCCATCTCCCTGGAGCGCTACAGCGCCATCTGTAACCCGCTGACCTCACGCACCTGGCAGACCAAGTCCCACGCCGCCAAGGTCATCTCGGCCACCTGGGTGGTGGCCTTCATGCTGATGCTGCCCTATCCCATCTCCAGCAAGCTGGTGCCCTTCACCCGCATCAACAACAGCACCGGCAACATGTGTCGACTGGTGTGGCCCAGTGATGTCATTCAACAGTCCTGGTTAGAGAAAGATAGTCTCATTTGGGACCTTGTAAAGAGTTATTTTGTCTGTGCCAAGACATATTGTGTGAAGAGCTGTCGTTAAATGAGTAGAAAATCTCTTCTGAAGCGTACAGTGTGATTATAATTACATTCCATACCATGAAGTCCACACTCACCCATCACACTTGGCAGCTGTTGACCAATCAGAATGTCCTGTTGTCTTGTCAGGTACGTGTCACTGTTGCTGCTGCTCTTCCTGATCCCGGGCATCGTGATGATGACAGCGTATGGACTCATCTCCCTGGAGCTCTACAGGGGCATCAAGGTTGAGACGACCAACCGCAAACAGAGCCGGGGTGAATATGAAACAGCTTGACCGCCATTTTAAAACTCTCCAATCCGGCCTATCAAAACATTTGGATCACTGAAAACATTGTGTTGCTACCTGCATGACCTTCGTCGGACATTCCATTTCACCACGTCACTTGCATGAGATGATTCTGAAGTCGTCACTGCAACGTGGATATTTTTGTTGACAGAGCGCCAGTCCAGTACGAGCAGCGTCAAACCAGGCGACAGCGATGGCTGCTACCTCCAGCCCAGCAAGAAGAAGAAGGTGGAGCTCACGCACCAGCAGAGCCAGGTCTCCACCGTCAGCACCGGCAACACCAGCAGCACGGCGTCCAGCACCAAGGCCAAGCTCAGCCGGGTCTGCAGCAACAGTTCCGCCTCCAACCTGCTGGCCAAGAAGCGGGTGGTCCGCATGCTGCTGGTCATCGTCTGCCTGTTCTTCCTGTGCTGGATGCCCATCTTTGCCGTCAACGCCTGGCGGGCCTTCGACCGCCGCTCGGCCGACCGCCTCCTCTCGGGGACCCCCATCTCCTTCATCCACCTGCTGTCCTACACCTCCGCCTGCGTCAACCCCATCATCTACTGCTTCATGAACAAGCGTTTCCGCCAGGGGATCCTCTCCACGTTCGCCTGCTGCACGTGTCCGTCCGGGAGGGGGGCCGCGTTGGAGAGAGGAGGGTTGGGCGGGATGGGGAGAGGCGGAAGGTGGGGACTGGGGGGGAAGGGGAGGAGCAGGAGCGGGGCGGAGAACGGCCAAGTGGCGCCCGGTACCGGCAGCACCCGCTTCACCTATAGCAGCGTCCGTGGCTCCGCCCAAGCTTAGCTTTCTCCCCCCCCGCCGACAGCCCGTCAGGAGTGAGTCGCCAGGGAGGGGAGACAAACAGGTGTTCCTTCGCCGTCTGGCAAGCTTTCCACTCTGAGGCCTCTGCTTTCTCCCCCTTTATCGTCGCTTCGCCTGGACTCTGGGAGTGGAAAGACGAAGAGCCGGGCGAAGGAACCCGACAGTCTTCGGGGTCTCTCTCTGTTGACTCGTTAGTGATGAGTCGAAGCGTGATGTTTACATTGCGGAGAACATTTGGACATTGGTGAGTGAAGCGAGCGGAGAGACAGTGACACATGCTGCTATGAGCTTGCTATGATGTAAGGTCCTCGAAGCTTCAGTGGGATAGGGTGGTGAGGATAAGGCACTGTAGATCATGTTGTCAGACACGATAGTGAACATTCAGTGCTTTTTACAGACCCCCGCCCTAGCAATTCCCACCCACACCCCAACCTTCTCCTCAAGCAATCCTCACTATCCCTGTTTATGTAAAATCACGAGACCATCCCCCCCCCCCTCCGAAACAGCACCCAGCCATCTTAGGTGTGATGCTGTCCAGGCAATCCTAGAAAACGCCATAGCAATGCTTTCAGCGCCTTGTAAGATCTCCAAGCCACACTAGCTGAAGAGCTGCTTTGTGTAGAGGGAGTGGAATACCGTTCGAAGCACTTCATAACCCTCTACGTTCTGGCTGTGAACACATTCTTGCCCAAACCTTAGAGGCCACTCTGCAACTGCGAAACTTGCAACCTACTCCTTCATTTGTAAAAAATTCAATTTCTCCCTTTGACAATCTTTTACAACACACAGAACTATGTAAATTGCTGCCGATTCATTGCATTCCTCACACAGGTGTTTGTTATGTTTCTACTTGAACATCGTGCCCCTAAAAGTTGTAAGAACCCAAACAGTGCTGTGTTTTTGTCCTTGACAGTCTTTGTGTACTTTTTGTGGGATTACCACAATCGTGTACTAAGCATGACATGATCTTATCGTGGCGTGGGACCTTTGACACCTGCCTGGCTGTTTTCAAAGGACAAGATCCCGGCAGTAACTGTCAATCACACCTGCTGTTTGTTGCCTTGAGTTATGAAATACTGTAGCGCAAATGTAGCAATTTGTTTTTTGTCCCGATTTCCATTTGAGTTTTTCTTGACATTACATGAGTAGACATTACATGACATGTAATTGTCTGGTTTATGTCACAGCTTGCTGTTATCTACTTGGATTGAATATGTATCCATCAAGAAAACGGAATGAAAATAAAAGTCTAAATATGTTACTGTCAAAACGTCTTTCATTATAGTCATTTTGTCCCTCCCACACCTCCACCATCAAAGTTGGGGCCCAAACGATGAGCTACTGGCTAAGAGGTGTGAAGACAGCATGAGCTTTCACTTCACTAAAGCCTTCATTTACATTGTCTAGTTGCACCCGTGCTTTGTGACATGGGATGATTTAACGTAACATTAGCACATGATCTATAACATTCAGACATAATGAAGATTGATTATTGAAGCTGGATTTGTTTTTTTGTGGATGGTTTTGACAGTAGGATGGTACCGGTTAAAAACAAACTGGATTAGTCTGGTTAAACCATCTAAATGGATGTCCAATATCCACCACTTAAACCAACATCAGGTGGTCCTAATAGAAACCTGGATGAGTCAGTGGAGGAACTTTTTCTGAGTGGCTTTCAGCTTTTAGCAGCTTAAATCCAGAGCGTCTGAATGAGAGGGATTACTTCCAGACAGGGAGGAGGCTTTGCTGGATGTCTGGCCCTGGGGTTGGCAGCTCTGTTTGGGCTTGGATGAATCCCTGTACCCCCACCAGCCTTTACCATTCACACCATGCATAGTTCTTATGGTTATGAAGCTATACGGTATTTTTCTTGAACTTGGAAGTTCAGTTTCTAATGTTATGAAGGTTTTTAGTCTTCTACTCTTATTGCAACCCCACCCGTTTATCTTCAAGGGTAAGAACACAAGTAACATGAGAACAGTTTCACTGTTAAACTTTGGCCCAACAACAGCTCAACTCAATAATGATGATGACAAAGCAAGAGTTAAGATCACTTTTTTATTCTTGATTTTTTTTATGCCAATATTGCAAGTTTTTTTAATAGTTTTTTTCTTTAATGACATAAGGAATTGAGCATGAACTGAAACTGCAATATGTACAAAAAACAAACAATCTATCATGTTATAAAAAAAAAAAGTCCCCTTGTTTCACGTTATTGCTAAATGTTACAAACTGCACAGGTATCTACCATCAGCAGCCATCTGAGCACTGAGTATACTACCACATTGACACCTCTGTTCATCATGACTAGAACAATACACTGACAGAGAGACCGAGTGAGAGAGAAGGAAAGAGAGAGTGAGAGCCAGGAGGTGAGGAAAAGAGAATAGGAATCCATTTTGCGATAGCAAAGGATACCAAAGAAGAAAGGAGATCAAAACATACAGAGAGAAGAGAAAGAGAGAGAGAGAGAGAAAAAAGTGTGCGAGATAAGGGTTCGCGCTCTGTGAAGCAGCCAGCCAGTTGTGTTCAACAGCGAGGCTGAGTGCGACAGAGGCCTCCTCACACATCTCTTCATTTATTTAAAGCTGCCTCTCCCCTGTCCGTTTTCGTTTAGCAGTGCATGAAAACTCTACGTTATAAAAGACATTTGGCATATTAGAGGATACATACATTGTTCAGAGCTCATTACGACAACAACCCCCCCAAAAAAGCTGCTTTTGGAAAAACAAAACAGGACGTTATGACCAGACAAATAAGTGAAAATTGGTTCGTTAAGTGTACAGTATTTGCAAAAAGCATATGTGAGACGGCAACCAGCTAGGGGGCCACGTTAATACAGCTCGTTTAAAAGAAGGCATTGTAACATTGTTCCTCTCGCCATCCCTCTTTTAATTCAGTGAAACATGAAGATGAGGAACGCTGGTGCCTCAATTCCAGCCTCAATAACCCATAATCCTCTCCGGCCAAACCGAGTACACGTAAACAGCCAGAAACTCTTGAAGGTAGCAACTACACATCACCCTTCAACTGTTTACTTGACGCAGCAAAGCCACTCGTTCTAGACGTGCACAACCCGTGAGTTGGTGATGAGCAGGGCGACAGGAGGAGAGAGAGGCTACTGAACGTGTAAACAACATTTTAAAAGAAAAACCGGGAGGAGGTGGGTAACACCTCAGGCCACGGAGGCCACTGAACCCAAACTGAAAACATCCAAGCTAATTCCTACCAGCTAAAACTGACATCAGCAAGAATTTAGAAAAGAAAAAACACTGAGTTAACTCAGAGATTTGGTGACAACGTATTGACATGAGGGAACAGAGTAAAGGGTTTTCGAAAGGCCAACTGCTTTCTATTCATGGTGTAAAAATTCAATCTTCTACTTTCGCCATGTAGATGGTGATGCAGCTTTTCTTGATACGGTGCTACAAGCTATGCAATTTAGGTTGAGAGCACCTATTCCTTGATAACCATACAGTAGCCTTTTGACAACACACTCCCAGGCCAAAGTGAGGCAGCGTTGGGCAATAATGCACTTATTTCTTTGACATAAAATAAACAAAAAGGGGAAAACTTTTATACCAAATAATTTAAAATAACAATATTACACTGTATAAAGATTACATCAATAGTTGACAAGATGGGCACACAAACAAAAAAATTACATGAGGGTTATATATTAAAAAGCATCCCTAAAAGTATTATTTTTGGGACAAATTGAGCACTTTTTTTCTTTCCCCGTTTAAAGGGATGTGAGTAAGTAAGGGTTTGTGTGACTGAGGGTGAAATTACTTCATCAGTCAGACATTCAAGTTACAGCGTCATAGTTCTTCCCAGAAGTTTGTACAGTTTACTGTAATACTATGATCAACGTATTGCCTCGTATCAATTTGTTCGTCCACATTTATCAGAGAAGTAAGAGTGAGTCGTTTCAGTATTTGGATCGGAAGACGGCGCAAATGAATCCCAAGTCCATCTTTAAAAGAGCACTGATTGTTCTGGACACGAATGGATGTTTGAAATGGAGCGAGTCTGACTCATTGTTCCATTAGAACGCCAATACAAGGAAGCAAAATCAACACACACACACACACACACCATAGCACTCATTCGCTAGCACACTTACGCAAGCTGGTGAACTAGTGGTCAGGCAGACAAAACCCAAGAACAGACAAAACACAACCTGTACAATATTGCTGTACATTCTGGAAAGTACACATCTTCGACGCACGCACACACACACATACATCTAGAAGGCCTTATAATTCTACAGGACACATGATCACCACACACACACACAGAGAGTACATTTACATGGGCGACTTGAGTGCAGCTACTTTCAGACTGTGAGTTTACAATGTACATCAAAGTGTTGCTGGAGGTGAATACCACAGGACATGTGACAGGTTCCAAGGCCCCAGCTGAGCTTACAGCACACTCGTAACAACCATGGGTCCAAAATGGCGGAAGCTGAATACCGGAAGGTACAAAACCGGTAGTAAGTGTTCTTTTTTCGGTAGTTTCAAACTCTTTAGTTATTTTCTTTCTTTTTTTTTTTTTTTTTAAAGGCCAACAGATCCTTCAGAAGGCTGATAACATGACAACATGATTTTCTATTGGTGGACGATGACAGCGTGTGGATGTCTGGGTAGAATCCCCCGACACACAAGCCCCCTGCCATGTGCAGAGAGGTGACCGACGGATTCAGTTTCTTAGCGTTTCCGACTGACAGTACACAAAGTGAGAAGACCGTTGGAAAGGTGAGAGGCTCTTTGATATTTAAGATAGTGGTAAGGCCACGTTCAATTGGAAGTGTCTCAAACACATGGTTGCGTGCTATGACTGTTTTTGTTTTTCTTCTTCTGTAAAACCATGGAAGTTAAATGCCACTTTTATTAACGACTCACTGGAAGACACCTAAGCCTGGTAGGATGGTATACTGGCTGACAGATATTAAAACTCATCTTATACTTTGAGTGGCAACAAACACACAACATGATTTCAACATTTGGATATGTGACAGGACTTTCTTTGACTGTGCGCACAGTAATAAGATACAGTACTAAGGCTATCATCTTAAATTCAATGACGAGGCTTGTTTTACATTGACATAGAAATGAAAAATGTTATAGAACCGCCTGTATATGTGTTTTCTTTTCCTGTCTTTTTTGAAATGAACATACGAATTCTGTAGGCGTTGCTATGGCTCTGCATGACATGTACAGACACACGGAAGGCCCTACTTCCCCACGAGGGGATGGTAGTGTACATAGAGTATTGCAGAAAGGCAGAGGCATTGCTTAAAGCTTTTTTTTCTTTTTAAAGACTTCATAAAAACCAATCACAACGAAAATTTGACCCTCTGAGGTTATTCCCTAAACAGAAAACAAAAGTTTGGATCGTGTAAAAATAAAAATAATTTAAAAAAAATCCCCAGACTTCTTTTTTTTCCTCAGAGAAAGAAGCAAAGTATCAAAAATGAAGCGTTTCCGTCTAAAGATCATTTTAAAAAGCAGGCATTTTTGTCAGAGAAAAAGGAAGTAATGTTGCTATTATACACAAGCCAGGTCAGGGTTTGGACCGCAAAAAAAGGTCCAAGCTCAGAGGAAGAATAGAAACTATTTGGTAACAAAAGTGTACTATATGTTTAATACAAAAAAGGTATGGAGAAAATGTACCTTTACTAAAGCTTATACAAGATCCTTGGTCCATAAAAACTATGTTACGGTAATCCCGGTTTTCATCTCTGTCCCTCTACGTCCTTAACCCTCTGACAACAACACATCGCGCCCCTGTACAGAAACAAACACAAACTAACATGACATGACAAAGAAAAGAAAACGTAGGGGAAAAGGGGGCAAAATGGGGAGATGGGCACGCAAAAAAAAATAGACTTTTCTTTAAACAAAGTTATACACATAGCGGATGTATTGTTGTTGTGGTTACCATTCTCACGGCCTTTAAACATGCTGAGGGTCTGAGCCAATAGGAACTCCCTATTCCTTGGCTCCACCTCTAGCACCAAAGCGGCATGTCCCTTTAAACCACAAGAGGGGGATGAGGAGCACAATTTCTCTTTTTCGCGGGTTTAATGACTTTTTTTGTTCGTCATTGAAAACTCCTCTTCTTTCTCTGACTTATTTTTCCATTCCAGGTTGTTTTGTATCCAAAATTAATATGCAGCATTTTATTTTTTTTATTTTTTTGAAAGAGCGAGTCAGTTTGTGTTTTCAAATGTAGTCTTTACCACCCCCCCCCCCCCCCAATGTGGTATGTTTTCCTCTCCCGGGCGTATGTCACACGCGTGTTAGGAGACCACGGCGGCCGCCGTAGAAGAGGACGTGACCCCTGGGTTGGCGCCGCTGTTGGGGCCCCCGTAGCCTCCTGAGTTGGCCTCGTTAGCCTGGCTGTTACTCGCCGCTAGCAGGCTGGCGTTCCCCGACCGGAGGATGGCGCCCGCCGCGTTGCAGTGCGGCCGCGGCCCGGGCTCCGGGGTGTAGGTGAAGGTCAACGTCGTGGAGTAGATGATGCCGTCGTTCCTCACCAGCGTGACGGGCACCTGGACGGGCTGGCGCACCCAGCGCCAGCCCTCGCGGAACGCTGAGATGTCGGGCACCACACACAGCATGCTCTCAGCACACCTGCAGAGGCGGACATGGAGGACATACTGACATGATTAAGAAGGAAAGTAAGTCGATGCATGATGTACTCGTTTACATACCCTCTCTATTCCTTTAACATTCCTCAGTCGTCAAAGGCTGCCGACAGAAACCTGAATCGAAAACCTTTTACACAAAGGTTTTTGTAGTCATTGAGCTAACTGGTAAGAAAAGCACACCCATTAAAAGTCCTTTAAGAATCCCAGTGACATAACAAACCCTTACAGGCAACATTAGGAGCACTTAGACAGACTTCCAGGCGACAACCACTTCAACATTTCAGTCACAGTTTTATCCCGTGAACGTTTACAACCATGGACTTCGGCACCTCAGAGCTCCTGTTTATTAAAACGGTAGACGTTCAAGGTCTTTCATCCGTCCAGCAACCTTTTGGGGGCAAATGCACCTCAGCCACTATTTAACACGGGAGATGTAGTTTTCTCGGCACAAAGCCCACCTGTCTGGAGGTAGCTTTGCAAACCCCACTGGAAACCTGGCTGCAAGGCAAAGCGGCAAAGTGCTTTTGACAACTTGACAGAATGGGTTGGGATTTATCCCTGCCCTGAGTTGAGTTGCCTGCATATTTTAAAGGCCATCCTCATTCACAGAGGGAAACATGGAGCAAAGGATGTTGTGAAACATTCAGTCATGCAAGTTTACATATTCAAACATTTAACATCAACAATTTGAGCTTCATTCTAACAATATCGAGACTTGGAGCTCATAAACTAAATGAAACCCGAAAACATCGTCACTTTTCCAACCCTTTTGTGTGATGAACCCCCCCATTTATCACTACTTAACATGCCCAAAATTTGAATAAGGTGCACCACTTCAGATGCAAAAGATTAAAACATAATTAGACATGCTTTTGGAGGAGCCTGTCCTATTAAAACCTTGGACATTTAGTAGTTTAGGATTTGCTCATGATGGTTAAAGTGAGTTGTATCAGCCTGGGGAGATCCAGAGAGTCCTGGGAGGCCTTCAGAAAGAAGGTTGTAGATGCATCTGAGTCTGGGTAAGTGATTTAAAGATCTGCAAACCGTTTTAAATAAGCCCTTTAAATGTTTGGATTCGTTTTCTCTTTTTTTTTTTTTTTTTTTACAAGTGGAGAACATTTAAAACAACTGCCAACACGAACAAGCAAGTTCCGACTGAAATATGTTTAAAGTCAACAATCACAGTACCAACATGGTTGCTCTTGCGACAGTTGATCTCAAAAGTACATGCATCTACCATCAGAAAAATGCAGTCCAAGTTTGAGGTGAAAACCCAAAACAAAAAGGACATGATTTTTTGCCAGAGAACACTTCAACAAAACCCAGGACTCCAGGAACAACGAGCTCTGGACAGGTGAAGCCTGGATATGAATCCTATTGAGAGGCTGTGGGTGATTTGTGACTCACAACACACGCGATAAACCCCTCAAACATCACCCGGTTGAAAGAACTCAGCGTGTCTCTGCAATCTAACACAACCCGAGAGGCGACGATGACGCAGCTGGCCCTAGGGCAAGGTAAGACAAGGTGGCACTAGGACAAGGTAAGACAAGGTGGCACTAGGACAAGGTAGGACAAGGTGGCACTAGGACAAGGTAAGACAAGGTGACTCTAGGACAAGGTAAGACAAGGTGGCACTAGGACAAGGTAAGACAAGGTGACTCTAGGACAAGGTAAGACAAGGTGGCACTAGGACAAGGTAAGACAGGGTGACTCTAGGACAAGGTAAGACAAGGTGGCACTAGGACAAGGTAAGACAAGGTGGCACTAGGACAAGGTAAAACAAGGTGACTCTAGGACAAGGTAAGACAAGGTGGCACTAGGACAAGGTAAGACAAGGTGACTCGAGGACAAGGTAAGACAAGGTGGCATGTCGGACCTGTACATGGTCTCTGCCTCCACGTCTCCGAACCAGACCCGCAGATTTGGAGTGAAGTTCTGTCCCGTCAGCTCCAGCATGGCTACGTCTCCTCCGCCGTTGAGCTACACACACACACACACACACACACAGAGACACACCACGGTAAACAGAGCGTGTGAGCAATGGAACTGCAGGAGTGGGCCTGTTTGGAGCGCAGAGACGGATATCCCACTTGACGTGGCCGCATGGCTGGGGCGTCTCTCTGGGTGTCTCACCTGTAAGCTCTCCACCACAGGCACGGGGGTGACAGGCGAGTGGACAGGGCCCATGCCCTCGTAGAAGGTGTATTCAGCCTTGTCCGTGCTGATGATTGTCCAGGAGGCCCCGTCGTTGATCATCTCCTTGTTTGGTTCCTTTGGGCATGGAGTGGCCTGCGGGGGTGGGGCATTTAGTCACACAAGGTCACTACAAACCTCCAGAGTGCCGTGACACTGGTCCGCTGGATGGGTTCGTGTTTTCTTATGTGGAGTTGTTGTGGGACCGGTGGGGTGTAGGGAGAGTATGTGGTTATGTTCCCGACATTTGCTACGTGCATGTGGGGCCCTTACTTGAAACTGGATGATCCTCTCTTGGGAAAGGCACAGGTACATGCGCTCCGTGTCTTTCAGGTAGAAGGCACACTTGTGGAGCTGCGACACGGGGTCGTCTGCGTCCAGCAGGGCGGTCTGCTTGTCCACCTTGCGAATGATCTGGAGGAAGGCGGGAGGGACGGTAAGAAAACACGATACAAGGCGCTACTGGCATGTGGCATGCATTTTTTGTCACGTTGCTTGAGATAAAAGCCTCTGTTAACTGACTAAGAGGTCAACGGCACAGCAGGCAGAGGGAGAGCGTTAGGTATGAGGTGGTTAGTTACCAGTCTGGGCAGGGCCATGCCGGTGACTGAGCACACCAGCTTTACAGTCTGGCCGTAGTGGATGTAGCCGTCCCTCACAGTGAACTCCTCTCCTTCGGACTCCTCGTCATCCACTGGGGGGGGGGGGGGGGGGGGGAGGGGGCATTGTCATTGTTGTCCACAGCAGCAGCGGCAAAACTGTTGCATGACGTACGCTTTTATTCCAAGTTGTTTTGGCAACATATTTTATAGGTCACAACAACAAAAAAACGAGGCTATTTCATATGCTATGAATTCATTTATTTAGTCAAGCTTATTTCCGATATTTTCGTCTGCCGGACAACCACTAGTGATACCGTCTGAACATCCTGAAACCCGCTTGTGTTTGTATGTGCGCGTCAAAGTCAGACATAGATAGGGATGGGTACCAAAACCCTTTGTGTCTTAATAACGCAAACAACACCCAACCCTAGACACAGACATCATAATGAAGAGAGAGAGGGCAACACAGAGAGAGTGTGTGTGTGTGTGTGTGTGAGTGTATCTACGTTCCGGGGCACTCACACAGGTGGATGTAGAAAGCACCCCATTGCTGAGAGCTGGCGTGGAAGTTGCCCCCCTCCACATGAAGGTAGCGTGTGCTGACTGTTTGAGAGCGCAACCGGTTGAACAGTGCTACCTTGGTCCCAGACGCAATGCACACTGGAGACAGAAGGCAGACAGGGAGAGAGGAAGGAGAACACTGAAGACTTGACTGAAAACGACAAAGGAAAAAACGGACAAAACCTGCAACCTAAAATGAGACATCTTAAATCTTCCGCTTCCAAAATGATCCTAATTGATCATCATCCGCTCAATGCACTGTGTGTTCTGCCAAGCGCTGGTGTTTTCTCAGCTTGGAACAAACACGGGCGGTTACACAACAACCCAAGCTTGCGCGTCCGGTAAACGACCGATATCCCTGTGATAGGAGGGCAGAAAATAGCATCCAAAACAAATATAGACAGGATAGGGGCTGCTCTCATGCCACTGTTGCCAACGGGTGGAGAAACTAACCAACAGTGCCTCCTAGCTGTGGAAAAGGCCTTCACAATGACCAGGACGTTCCTGACAGTCTAACCCTGTCACAAAACACAGAGATACAAGCAGGAACGTGAAACCATAAAAGTACCAGTTGGACATTTACATTACATTTAGTCATTTAGCAGACGCTCTTATCCAGAGCGACTTACAGTAAGTACAGGGACATTCTCCCTGAGGCAAGTAGGGTGAAGTGCCTTGCCCAAGGACACAACGTCATTTGGCACAGCCGGGAATCGAACTGGCAACCTTCAGATTACTAGCCCGATTTCCTAACTGCTCAGCCACCTGACTCCCGCAGGTGCAATTGGGGAAAGACGCCTTTTGAAGTAGGGTTAGGTTCAAAAGACCGTCCAGACACATCGACACTGCAGCCTTTACCGGACAGAGAAAGCTAGAAAGGAGGTTCTAGAAAAACCCTGATGACCCGGAGGGCTCCTCATGTCAGGACGGAGGGGGACGGGCGGGGACTCACGGTCGGCGTTCTTGAGCGACTGCTTCTTCTTGGAGGGCTTGGAGATCACTTTGATCCTTTTGCTGAGGAAGACGCCGATGTCCGCGCTGTTGCCGTAGAACATCTTGACGGACAGCATGAAGTGCTTTCTCTTGTCGGAGTCTGATATGTACAAGGTTTTGGCCGTGCAATAGTTCTGGAGGGGGGGGGGGGGGGCAGTAAGGAACAGCAGTTAGAATGGATTGGTAACTGGACACCTGGTATGGGGTTTGTCAATCAAGATCATTTTTAGGGATGCACCGAGTCTAGGATTCGGTTTCGGATTTGGTCGAACCTTGGATTTTTTTTTTTTCACAGAATCCGAACCCTACGCTTGCATTACGCGCGCTACGCTGGTCGACATAATGACGCCGCCATTGATTACGGGAAGGTGTTTACGTAGGTGGACCGTTCAATGCAATAGGCTGAGACAAAGTGAGAATGGAACTTGTGAGCTGAAAAAGTGTTGTTTGGCAGAACTTTCAGTCAAAAGAAGAGATTCAAGTGGAGCTACATGTTCAATTTGCAAAGTCGATTTTGTCTCGTGGTGGCAAGGACCCTAAACAACAGACAACATCTCTGCTGTTAAAACATTTGGTATGAAACATCCAAAAGAAATTAAAGAAATCTAAAAGACTAATAATTTGGATATTGATTGGAACTTGAGATAAGGTAAACACAGGCATATGGTAATTGTCAAGATGTATATTGTCTCCCTAGCATAATGTTGCCTATTCCCTTTTTTTTACTGTAAAAAATTACACTGCTGTGGACGTTGTTGACTTCATTCATGTGTTTACTGTGTTAATGGACTGAGCAGGGGAGTAGGGTTCGGTATTCGGTTTCGGCCAAATCTCAACCAGTGGATTCGGTATTCGGCCGAACCCCAAAAATCTGGATTCCGTGCATCCCTAATCATTTGTGACGAGGTGAGTTTGTGTGAGTAAGGATATGGTGTCTGTGAGGGAGTGTGTGTGTGTTACCTTTCCCTCCAGGTTGAGCTGCTGCATCTCCTGGTCACTGTTGCCGATCCCGATGAAGGCACAGGGCTGGGACTCCTGCTCCGAGCAGCCGTCTCGCTCCATCTGATCCTTCTTTTTCTTCCAGCCGCTGCCCATCAGGTACACGCACGGAGGAGGGCAGAAGAACCTAGACACACACACACAGAGAGACACACACACACAGAGACAGACACACACACACAGAGAGAGACACACACACACAGAGACAGACACACACACACACAGAGAGACAGACACACACACACAGACACACACACACAGACACACACATAGTGAGAGAGAGACACACACACAGAGAGAGACACACACACACAGACACACACACACAGACACACACATAGTGAGAGAGAGACACACAGACACAGAGAGACACACACACACAGAGAGAGACACACACACACAGACACACACATAGTGAGAGAGAGACACACAGACACAGAGAGACACACACACACAGAGAGAGACACACACACACAGACACACGTTAGTATGATGGACACAGAATCAGGAGAACCAGGACACAGTCCTTACACCAGGGGTGTCCAAATCCGGTCCTCGAGGGCCGCTGTCCTGCATGTTTTAGATGTTTCCCTGCTCCAACACACCTGATTCAATTAAATGGGTTGTTATAACGACCATTCATTAGAATCAGGTGAGCTGGATCAGGGAAACATCTAAAATATGCAGGACAGCGGCCCTCGAGGACCGGATTTGGACACCCCTGCCTTACACACATGATGTCCACTATAGTACAGCACATCCATCCCCAACACACAGGCCTTGACAGGATGACCACCCTACACGTCCTCCACACACCTCAAACTGCCATCGGTGGTTAACTCAGAGCAAGACAATAGTCCCAAACATTGACCAACATAGATATCCTGTAGTGTAGATCCCCTTAACACACGTGTGTCAAACTCCGGTCCTCGAGGGCCACTGTCCTGCATGTTTTAGATGTTTCCCTGCTCGAACACACCTGATTCAATTAAATGGGTTGTTATAACGACCATTCATTAGAATCAGGTGAGCTGGATCAGGGAAACATCTAAAACATGCAGGACAGCGGCCCTCGAGGACCGGAGTTGACACCCCTGTCTTAACATGTCTGACAGTGCATGTTCTTATGTCAACCACTAGATGGCAGGCCTGTATCAGATTACAGCCGAAAGGGACACATTAGCAGGAAAACGCAAACAGAACTAAAACATTTTTGATTTCAGATAATATGTTCAGTCTCAACCACCTGGTTCTCTGTGACAGCAGTGAACCAATATCGCTACTTTGCATGTCTGTGTGTCCAACCAAGAAGGGGAAACATTTTCAAATTTCCAGATCAAATCACCCAATCATGCAATGACGTATTCAGAGTTACATGACAGGGGAGAGGAGTTGATGATCAAGTTGATGATCTCATAACGTGTCTGTGTGCAAGTGTGTGCGTGTGTGTGTGTGTGTGTGTGTGGGCACTTGTCTGATGAGACGGAAAATGACACATCTCATGCCACGCATGTCTGTCTGTCTGTCTGTCAGTCTGTGCAAGGGCCATGTCTGCTTTCATCTCCTCCAAATAGAAAGCGAAGGGAAAGACAGCGAATGTGGAGGAAGAGAGAGACCGTTTGCAGGAACCCCCCTCCCCCCCCCCCCCCCTCCTTGCTTTCACTCTTCCTGCCCACTCTCTGTCTCACAACCCTCACATGGCTTTTGACAGTCTGGCGCCGATCTCGCAACACCCCCCCCCCCACATACACACAGACACACAGACAGACACAGCCTCCCTGAAACACATCCAAGCTCATCAGAATCAGAAGGGATTTTATTCTTGTTTTTTATTGTTTGCACAAAGAAGGAATTGACCTTGGCAGGGAGGTGCATACATTAAACATATAGGAATATTGAGACTTAAAGATGTGGACTAACGATACAAAAGGAGCTCATCTCATCCAGGGTGCCTCTGAATGTCTGCAGTGCTGCTCCCCCTGAGCATTTCAGCCCCAGGAGCTCTCCTAGTCCTCGCACACCCTTCACCCTTCACCCTCCACCCTTCACCCTCCACCCCTTCACCCTCCACCCTTCACCCTTCACCCTCCACCCCTTCACCCTTCACCCTTCACCCTTCACCCTTCACCCTCCACCCTTCACCCTTCACCTTTTACCCTCCACCCCTTCACCCTTCACCCTCCACCCCTTCACCCTTCACCACTTCACCCTTCACCCTCCACCCCTTCACCCTTCACCCTTCACCCTTCACCCTTCACCCTTCACCCTCCACCCTTCACCCTTCACCTTTTACCCTCCACCCCTTCACCCTTCACCCTCCACCCCTTCACCCTTCACCACTTCACCCTTCACCCTCCACCCCTTCACCCTTCACCCTCCACCCCTTCACCCTTCACCCTTCACCCTTCACCCTTCACCCCTTCACCCTCCACCCTTCACCCTCCACCCTTCACCCTTCACCCTTCACCCTCCACCCTCCACCCCTCACCCTCCAGCCTCCACCCCTTCACCCTTCACCCTTCACCCTCCACCCTTCACCCTTCACCCTTCACCCTCCACCCTCCACCCCTCACCCTCCAGCCTCCACCCCTTCACCCTTCACCCTCCACCCCTTCACCCTTCACCCTTCACCCTTCACCCTTCACCCCTTCACCCTCCACCCTTCACCCTCCACCCTTCACCCTTCACCCTTCACCCTCCACCCTCCACCCCTCACCCTCCAGCCTCCACCCCTTCACCCTTCACCCTCCACCCTTCACCCTTCACCCTTCACCCTCCACCCCTTCACCCTTCACCCCTTCACCCTTCACCCTTCACCCTTCACCCTCCACCCTTCACCCTTCACCCTTCACCCTCCACCCTTCACCCTCCACCCTCCACCCCTCCCCCATACACCCCTCCACTATACCCCCCTCCATCTTTTCTGTTCTCAGAGAAGGGGTGGAACACACACACACACACACACACTTCTTCGGTTGACAGCTCCACATTTTCCAGCATTGTGTAAATCCTCCGCATCCTGTAAAAAAACGTGCTTGGAAGGACGGAGCCTCCAGCGGAGGAAGGGCCTCGTGCTCACCTTTTCTCGTTGCCGTAAGATTTCTGTGCGACCTTCGCGTGCAGGATGAGGACGGTCTGGTCTCCCCTCTCCTTCAGGTAATTCCTCATCGCTTCTCTGTGGGAGGGGGGGGAGAGACAGAGGGAGGTGAATCCCATGATCAGTCTGGAGGTCACGGGGACGGAGGCGTGAGGCGGTCCGATGGGGGGCCGGGGTTCTGAGAGCGTGTGTGCTCTGCGTCTGGAACCCCGGGGGGCCAGGACAGGGAGCGCACCAGGCCCCCCGTGCTCAGACCAGACCACTGTCTACCGTGCTTGGTGGCGTGGCCACAAACAGCGTGCGCACACGCGGCGCGGCCCCAAACACGTGACCCGGGACGCGCACGGGTCCCACGCACACTTTGAGACGCACGCGTGGATGGCAGGCCAACTGGCATTAGGACACGCACACGCATACACACACACGGCCGGGGGCCAAAAGCTATGTTCTCTCCAGCTGTGCTGAGTTTGGTGGGGGATGGGGGGACGAGTGTGTGTGTGTGTGTGTGGGGGGGGGGTCATCTGAACTGTTAATGAGCGGCTCAGAGGGACGTTGCTGAACGAGGGAGGGAATGATGGGAGAGGGAAGAGATAGAGAGAGAGAGAGAGAGAGAGCGAGAGAGAGAGCGAGAGAGAGAGAGAGAGCGAGAGAGAGAGAGAGAGAGAGAGAGAGAGAGAGAAAAGAAAACACCAAACCACTGAGCTCACCACTGAAGAATCCGAATCTCATGTCGAAATGTTGCAAGGTCCGCACTCGGATTACTTCTGTAAACTAAGCAACCCTGAGCCCCCCCACTAACAGACCATGACAGATGAGGCCAATATTATTGGATGTCAGGTCTTGATGTTAAAAAAATCCTCATGACAAGTCATGACAGGTAATAAGCAACCTGCCATGTGAGGGTTCGTGGAACATCGCACTGTCGTGGGACAGTGTTCGTGTCGAAGTGTGCGTGCGCGGGTGTGAACATAAGGCAAGCTTACACTGGTCTGAGCCTTCAGGTCAGGTAGAATAGGCAGACACGCACACACGCAGAGACGTGTGTGCTCTTACACGCTCGCACACACACCCACGCACGCGCACACGCACACACACACAAAGCAAGTCCATTTACACAGATGTCGGCGACACCTGACACGCCAGGGTGCTCTGAAGGCTCCGGAACACAAGAGAGGGAGTCGCTGTGACACACACACTCACACACTCACTCACACACACACTCCAGGCTGCTCCACTCTACCATGCAAACGCGGGCCGCACGCTCGGGTTAGACGGCCCTTTGTTATGGAAAGCGAGGGGGCCCCTTGAGACACGAGGGTGAGAGGGGGGGGGGGGCAAAGGAGGGAGGCAGGAAAGAAGGGAGAAAGAAAGGAGGGGGAGGGCGGGAGGAGGAGGGGGAGGCGAGCACACTTTAGTAACCCTCCGAGGTGGAGAAGCCAGGGAGAGCCGAGGCCGAGGCCAAAGGCAGCAATTGATTCTGATGATTTTCATCGCTTTTAACGAGGGCTGCTCTAATCGTCCGCTCGCGTCAGCACTGCAGGCTCTGATGTGGCGGCCAACACAGCCAGGACTGGGGACAGACACACACACACAGGCACGCACACAGACACTCACACACAGATACACACACACACACAGATAGATACACACACACACACACACATACACCAACAGACACCCAGACCTCTGGCACACCCACAGGATCTTGCAGCTCTGACTTATTAGATGGGGGGGGGGGGGGGAGCTAAGTCCAAAAGTGCAGTGGTGGTGATGTCATGCCTCCGTGTCGCGTTGTCATTGGACACCGCCGGTACTGCCAATGACCTCGCCGATACGTACCCACACACACACACACACACACACGAGCACGGTGGAGAGTGACGTCACAGACAACAGGGAGAGAAGCCCCCCCCTACCTCTCTCCCCGCCTGCAGGAGAGACCAAACGACGGGATGTGGGCGAGCGTGGGGACGGACGAGCAGTGGGGGGGGGGGGGGGGGAAGCGGTGGGGGCGGACGAGCGTGGGGGGGACGAGATGAGTGGGGGGGCGACGAGCGGGGGGACGAGCGCCACGTTAGTGGCTCTGCTGGTCTGCCTCTGGGAGGGGCGCTGCTCGCCGTCACCCAAAGCTGTTTGTAATTAGCGTGTGCGTGTGTTCAGGCTGGGGGAGCTGGGAGGGCGAGGGGAGGCCGAGGTGTCACACATCACAGGCGAGGGCTCCACGCCAGATTGGGGGTCACCGACCGGGCGTTCACACACACGGCGTGTTCTTTCTCTCTCTTTCACACACGCACGCGCGCACACACACACACGCAGCAGGAACACCTGTGCTCACGTCACTGGATAGTGTACTCACAGATACGAGGTTATACACACACACACACACACACACTCTCTACTGTAGGCTGATAGCTTACAACTGGCTGCTTGCACACAAAAGAATATGGAAGCGAGAGATATGGTGGCTCGGGCACGATACCAATGAAGGGAAGACGCACATACACACAAACACACACGGTGGCAGAATCAACTGACTTACGGGAAGAAGTGACAAACATAGGCGTGCTTCATCACTGTCCACAAGCACACACACACAAGCACCCAAGCACGTACACACACCACAACCACGCAAAGCACAGCAAGACGACAGAGCATCAGCGGAGATCCAGTTTAGTACATGGGCCATGGCAGAGAGCAGCAGAGGTGGGCAGGGGGGCCTGCAGTCTACCCAGAGGCCCAACAAGGCCGACACACAGCCAGGGAGCCAAGCACGCCTCAAGAACATGGTGTGGTCAAGGGGGTAGACTCCACGTCTCTGGGTGTCGGGGAGGGAAAAGGATTGAGAGAGAAGTAAAAAGAGAAGTAGTGAGGAGGGGGGGGGGGGGGCGAGAGAGACATGATGAGAGTGGTAGAGGAGAGAGAGATAAGAGTGTGACATTCCCGGGCATCCATAGTTTGTGCTGCGTTACGTCTGTGTGTGTGTGATGTGGGGGGAGGGTGGGGGGGGGGACTGAGCTGACTTTTCGACGCAATCCCTGTGTGCGACAGCGTTGGACTCGTTTTCAGAATGTTTTTTCTGTTTTTTTCCCCGCCTCCTCTAACCTGGATGTAGAGGCTGACGAGAGCTCCAATTCTGGGTCCGTACGGATGCGCACGACCAATCAGAACACGGATGTTTCGCGACTCCTGCGCGGTAGCCTATCAGTGCGTGGCACACAAATTGGGAGCGCGCCCACCCTGGTCAGACAGAGGCGTGTCAACACAGCAGAGCGGGAAGCAGGCGTGAGCCGGGGTGAAGACGCAGCAGAACAGGCAGGCCTCTGCCTCGTTCATCTGTCAGAGCGTCGACACGAGAGAGGGCTATGATGGACCGCCTGTAAAGAGACACACACACACGTACACACACCCACACACAACACACCAGTGTAAAAGAGTCTCAGACCTCCAGTAGGTTGTGGTTCTTTGCGTGGCGTGTCAGGGGCACGCGAGCACTTCAAACACCAACTCTCACGCACACTCTTAGGTGGTCAAATGCTTTAGCTAAGGCTACCTCTCATTGGGAAGATCAAAGGGTAGAAACATCCAACGGGTTAAATCTCGATCACACAAACGATGTTAAAGCAAGCGCTGTCAAAAAAAAGACATCTTGTTCTTTCCGTCCCGACTGCATTTGGGAGTGAGCTACTCGGCGTTCTCTAATAAAGCCGTGTGTGTGTGTGTGTGTGTGTGAGAGAGCAGCAGGCGAGGCAGGCGAGCCTGTCCTCTGCGTGACTCATGTATTGTGTTTCCAGTCGAGTAACCTTTCTGACAGGGCGGCCCTTCAGGACCCCAAAGCGTATAGCTGCCCTAAACAGCCCCTGAAGGACCCCAGAGCTTCAGTAGCCGCCCCTGGCTGTGCCAGACTGAAATGCACAGGGGTGTTCGGGGGGGCCAACGAGGACAGACAACACATTGACAATACAGAAAAGCGCGGATCTCAAAGTAACGACGACAAAACCACAACACATATATGCCACAAGTAGTTCTCTCTCCGCTCTGACTCGCTGGTAAGTTACTGCATTTTTTGTTGTTGTCGTTTTTAGCTCTTCTTCGCTTTGAACAAGTGGAGTGGCCCGTGCGATCTGGAACGCTGGCAGCACATGAGTGAGGGCTGGGGAGAGATCAGAGGGGAGCGGGGGGGCCTTTCGCCAAACCCTCCTCGGTTGTTCCAGTCGACGTGCAACCCCTCATTTTCTGCGTGTGAGCAACACGCGCAGGCAGAGGGAAAAAACGACGCCACGCTGCTCACTGAATTCATCAAGACACAGGAAAAACACAAACCCTAACCCCAGAAACAGAATGACGGTGGCAAGGTCAAACACACACACAGACACACACACACACAGACACACACACACACACACTCCTCCCTTGAGCCACAGGGCTGGAAGGGCCTGTCTTTCTCTCCCTACTAACCAGCAGCAAACCTTCCGCCCACACAACGCTGGCCCAGAGAAACACTAAAAACAGGAAAAACTGTTTATACGGGCTACAGGCACAGCTGTCAGGGAGAAGAGGGGACTGAAGCTGAACCCGAACGCCCCCCGTCTAATCCTATCCATGCTCGACTGGCTGCACTGGCCATGAATACGGCCCTCATTCACGTCCAACACATCAATGTTTCACATTGGTCGGTGAGGAAAGATGGGAGGTCTACCTCAACACTCAACCTTTAAACCGAGCTGAAGCGATTGCGGTCTGCCCCCCCCGACGCCACGCTCGCATTACGGGGACTCGGGGGGGGGGGGGGGGGCTAGCGCGTCCGTTGCGTGCTGGTGTTGGTTGTGTGTGTGAGAGGGCTCACCTTGTTAGGCGCTGCGGCTGAGGACGCTCCCCAAACTTTCTGCAGAGAGAGAAGAGAAAGAGAGCGAGTAAGCTGTTTGTCAACCGCACAGTGTCTGCACACACACACACACACACACGAGCGCGCACGCACACACACACACGAGCGCACACACGAGCGCACACACAAACACCTGTGAGGGCAAACACGCAGCTGCTGTTCTTGCGGCCTTGGCCGCGTGAGAGCGTGTGACAGTGTGTCCAAACAGACACAGGTGGCTAGGGAGAGAGACAGAGAGAGACAGAGAGAGACAGAGAGAGAGACAGAGAGAGAGAGAGACAGGGAGAGAGAGAGAGAGAGAGACAGAGAGACAGAGAGAGAGAGAGACAGGGAGAGAGAGAGAGAGAGAGACAGAGAGACAGAGAGACAGAGAGACAGAGCGACAGAGCGACAGAGAGAGAGAGAGAGAGAGAGAGAGAGAGAGACACAGAGACAGAGAGACAGAGAGAGAGAGAGAGAGAGAGAGAGAGAGAGAGAGAGAGACAGAGACAGAGACAGAGACAGAGACAGAGACAGAGACAGAGAGACAGAGAGAGAGAGAGGTGATGATATTTCACATCATCACCACAAACCAAGACCATCACCATTACAAGAGTGTGAACCAGCTTCACCAGAAAACCGGCAACACTTCTGTGAAATCAGCGTGTAATTTACATCTTCCGGACCAACACGCAAAGAAACGACCCGTCACTGGTGACTAAACCGGCTTTCTGTTTTTTGTGACGGTGATGCTCATGCCAGGCAGGGCACAGACCTCACTGTCCCCACTTCCTTTAAGACGATGACAACACTAAGAAAAACCACACCAAATACACCTTTGTTTCAGTTTTACTATGATGGGTTGTGACCTGACTATCCAGAACAGAGTGGAAATGTCCCGCGTTATTGACGCTAAGTGGTGAGTGGGTGTGAACTGTTTTCCCCAGGGGGATCGTGCTAGCCCGAGCTATCATGCCACGCAGAGGGAGAGGGAAGTGGACATTTAGGCGGCTAGCAGGACGACGGCCTAACTTACACCTCTCGTTCCCAAGAGCTAGCCTAGCCTAGCTAGCCTAGTCAGAACTGGAGGGTAGCCCAGAGGGAACATGTACAATGCTAACAGCTAGCCTAGTCAGAACTGGAGGGTAGCCCAGAGGGGATACGTACAATGCTAACAGCTAGCGCCTACAGATCCAAGGACACTCCCAAGGAGACGTCTCCCACTGGAGTAGAAGAGAATCGAAAAACCTGACTGACAGACAGAAGAACACCCACAACAGGGTGTGTGTGTGTAAGAGTGTGTAAGAGTGTGTAAGAGTGTGTGTGTGCAGCCGGGGCAAAAATAGAAATATCGATGGGGTTGAGAGGTCTTTCCTCTCCCCAGCATGTAGCGTATCTGTCTCTCTCTCCATCTGTCTCAGAGCACTCAGGCCCTGGGCCTGGGCTGGGCTGGGCTGGGCTGGGCTGGGCTGGCCTGGGGGCTGGGGCTACAGAGGGGTGACGCTCCCATGCTGCACCCTGCACACGGAGAGAGGGGTTTCGACGAGGGCAGGACTTTTAGAGAGGTGTACTTGTTTACATGCAGCATGTGACGCGTGCGAGGCTATACGTGATGGATCTTAATAGAAAAATACATCATGCACAAGCCAAAGCACCAATTTGCATTTAGTGCAAAAAGAGAGAGAGAGAGAGCAGGGAGTGAGAGGTGGAAGGAAGAAGAAAGAAATAACACAGAGGGGCAGGCGGCAGGCAGAGGGAGAGGCGTGGGAGACAGAAGCCCAGCCAGGCAAAATAAGACAGGGGGGCAGAGGGAGGGAGAACAGAAAAAGACAGAGAGAGAGAGTGTGAGAGAGAGAGAGAGAGAGAGAGAGAGAGAGAGAGAGAGAGAGAGAAAGAGCGCATGGGGGAGCAAATGAGAGAGGAAGAGGAGCCAGAGAGAAAAGTGTAAGGGGAATAATTATAGAGGAGGCCGATCAATAAGGTTCCCACAGTAAAACGCTGATGCCTCGCTGGGTAATGGATTCCAGACCGCTCTCCTCCCCTCGCCCCTCCCCCCTCCCACCTCCTCCGTCTGCCTTCCAAACAGGGAGGGAGACGGAGAGCGAGAGTGTGAGAATCGGCTGTGCGAGGCTGAGGGAAAGGGCAAGAGATAGAGCTAGAGATAGAGATAGAGATAGAGGGAGGGGGAGAGAGAGAGAGAGAGAGAGAGAGAGAGAGAGAGAGAGAGAGAGAGAGAGAGAGAGAGAGAGAGAGAGAGAAAGGGAGAGGGAGAGGGAGAGGGTACAGGGTACAGTATTGGTAGAGGTGAAAGGGGGGGAGGTGAGCGAGGCTGAGAGGCGGAGGAGAGATGGAGGAAGATTGCGGGAAAGAGTGCAGCTCAGCCGACACAGCAGAAGGCCCACAGCCCGCTTGTCGAACAACAGAGAAACAACAACAATTGGTTGATCCAAACAACAGCGGCTCTGACCACGCCGCCTCGCAATCAACACCACAAATGCAGCTGCAGACATGTTTACACACACACACACACACACACAAGTGTGCACACACACACACAAGGGAAAAGAGAGAAAGCCTCCTTCCTCGAAGTGATAGCCAGGTTCTATGCAAGGCATGGCATCTATGGACTTCAAACAGGCAAGGGGGGAGGGAAATCAATGGGGGGAGAATTTGGAGATTTACACATCCATGATTTACTCTCTAAGGCTTGGTGGTATTCAGTGTTGGTACTCTGTGAGTGCGTGTCCGCAAGTCAATAAACTGTGAGAGAGCGAGTGTAGGAGAGAGAGAGAGAGAGAGAGAGAGAGAGAGAGAGAGAGAGAGAGAGAGAGAGAGAGAGAGCAGTGTAGGAAAGAGAGAGAGAGTGTCGGAGAGGCAGACAGTAAGTGAGTGATGGATGGAGGTGAGAGATAGGCCTCATGTTCTGAGAAAAACCACCGCGCATATCCTCACGTCTTCATGTGCGGACAATAAATACACTTGCACACCCACCCACACACACACACACAAGGACCTCATTCAGCCAACATAACAAGCACACAAAACAGGAAACCTCAGATAGGTTGTCAAATCCTAGCTGGCTGCACACAAAGCAACAACAACAACAAGTCAAATAAGGTAAGCTAACCGTGCATGCAACAACCCAGTTGGCAAACCTGTAATTAAATAGAAGAAAACTTAAATGGTATTTTTCATTTTAAGATGTGTGAAACTAGTCGACTGCACTGGGGAAAGGAGCTCCCAGCTCTGTCAGCCTGTCGTCATCAGCCTTCTGGGTCTGCTTCATCTGTCTTCTGAGACTGCTTCATCTGTCTTCTGAGACTGCTTCATCTGCCCTGGGTCTGCTTCATCTGTCTTCTGAGACTGCTTCATCTGCCCTGGGTCTGCTTCATCTGCCCTGGGTCTGCTTCATCTGTCTTCTGGGTCTGCTTCATCTGCCCTGGGTCTGCTTCATCTGCCCTGAGTCTGCTTCATCTGCCTTCTGGATCCGCTTCATCTGTCTTCTGGGTCTGCTTCATCTGCCCTGGGTCTGCTTCATCTGTCTTCTGGGTCTGCTTCATCTGCCCTGGGTCTGCTTCATCTGCCTTCTGGATCCGCTTCATCTGTCTTCTGGGTCTGCTTCATCTGCCCTGGGTCTGCTTCATCTGCCTTCTGGATCTGCTTCATCTGTCTTCTGGGTATGCTTCATCTGCCTTCTGGGTATGCTTCATCTGCCCTGGGTATGCTTCATCTGTCTTCTGGGTCTGCTTCATCTGTCTTCTGGGTCTGCTTCATCTGCCCTGGGTCTGCTTCATCTGTCTTCTGGGTCTGCTTCATCTGTCTTCTGGGTCTGCTTCATCTGCCCTGGGTCCCATGAACGAGTGTGGAGGGGGGGATGAGGAGGAGGCCGAAGATCAAAAAGAGGGTGCACCGCAGGCCCCCCTGGATTCCAGCTGGTCTCCCGGCCTGGGGAGCGCTATGGACGACACCCGGCGTCTAAAAATACACGGCTGTCAATCAAACGCATCACGACCGCCACCTCTTCACCCTTCACACACACGCATACATGCACACAGACGCATACACGCACACCACCGAAGGTGCTCGCAGTTCACCCCAGAGATTGACAGGAAGAGTCTCTCTCTCTCGTCCTGCAACTCTGTCGAGGCGGGGTCAGAAGTAACCCTCTCAGGCGACAACGGGCAGAGAGGAAGAGAAGGAGGGAGAGAGAGACACAGAGAGAGAGAGAGAGAGAGACAGAGAGAGAGAGAGAGAGAGAGAGAGAGAGAGAGAGAGAGAGAAGGGGTAAAGAAGAGGGCCACGCACAGAGGAAGAAGGAAGAGAGAGTGGGAGGAAGAGCGAGAGAGACAGGAGAAAGAAAAGAGGAAAAAGGAACAGAGTATGGAGCGGGGAGGGTCTCCCCCCCCCACCACCACCACCCCTCTCCAGCGGAGGGGCCAATACAGGAAAAGGAAGCTCTGTCGTAACTGGGGTTTAATCTGTTTTTCTCTCCGTCGTTATCCCTTTTTCTCTTCCTTCCTTCCTCTCCACCCCCCCGCCCCCCTCCTCCATCACAGTCAGTTTCCACTGAAAACAATAAAGGTTAGCCCGGTAGCAGAACAGCCACTGAGGCGCAGGAGCACCAGAGCACACGAGGGGGACGCCCAACAGGGTTCCAGGCCCGGGGGAGAAACACACGGGGGATGAGCCCACTCGTCCGCGGGCGGCAACACGAATCGGGGGGGGCCTGATGTCACCGTCTAACCCCCCCCGTCTCTGATGGCCCGGCGGTCCGCCAGCTGAGGCCACCGCAGGCCCCGTGTCGGTCCGCTCACCACGACAGACCGCCACAGCGCCGCCGCGGAACCAGGAAGTCCCCATTCCGTCCCTTTTTTCCCCCACCAATAGGAAGTGAAATTAAAAGTGAGTGTTGTTACTGGAGGGGGGGGGGGGGGGGGGGGGGGGGGGTGAGATCCTCATTTAGGAGAGAGCCCCCCTCTCTGCGGACGAGGCGGCGAGTGGGAGAGGATGGAGATCTGGCGGGGCCCTCGGCCAGTCAATCCGAAAGGAGGGTTTGGTGAGCGGAGCTCGGATGACTCAGGGTGTTCATCCCCCTACGTGTCTGAACACGACAGCTGGGGGAGCTGCTACCAAACCACACGCACCGCATACGTAAGACACACACACACACACACACACACACACCCACCCAGAGTAGAAAGTAACAGTCATTGCGAGAGAAAGGGAGACGGTGAGGTGTATCAACAGAGAGCATGTAGTACTATTTCTAATGACTCCTATGGACACAATAAGACACACCCCCAGGAACATAAGACACACCCCCAGGAACATAAGACACACCCCCAGGAACATAAGACACACCCCCAGGAACATAAGGCACACGCGCGCGCGCACAGATACAGATTAAGCTTTGAGTGGAAATCATGAATAAAACAGACCATGGTCTGTAACCTCAGCCTTGACCTCCTTTTCTGTGTTCCAAACTCCCAAATCCCTCAACCACACACACACACACACACACACACACAGCCTCCCTAAATGGCTGGGTATGTGTTTGGGGCTTGGTATTAATGTCCCCGTGCCTCTCCTTAGCAACGTCGATGACAGACGGCCGCTTCACACAGGGGTCATGAGGGTCAACACCGCTGCTGAGGGGACGTCTGGGGCGATGGGGGCGTTTCAAAGTCACGGCCCCTCCCCCAGATATGCGAGTGCATAGAAACTAGCGCAGTGCCTGCTTGAGTGAACCAGCCAATCGGCAGCTTGCTCAATTCCAAAATGGTATGTCTCAGACTGGGACCAGTGGTGGCTGGTGCTCCTTGGACATTTCCCTCATTTCACAATCGCTGGATAACCCTGTCAGTTAGGTACGACGACAGGAAACTGGCTCCGCAACTCCTTAGTCGTGTGGGTTAGCTTGCTCGCTAGCCATAGCTACCAAAAGCCAGACTGTACTGGATCTAGACCGGGTTAGATTGTTATTGACTGAAAATTGAACAGGAGTATTGTGTGATAGGCAGTATGACAAATGAGGGGTGGGTGGATGGATGGTTGGAGGAGAGCGTTTCTATGAATACTCTCACCCGTGAGCGCACGTTGCCCGATGCGGGGGGGGGTTGATTGCCTGAACTGTGACCCCTGGCTGCCACGAGTAACATAGTATGCTTGACATTCGTGACCGACAGTCTCTCTTTCACACACACACACACACACACACACACAAAACAGTAGCTGCTGCAGGTTCAACAAAGATCAAAAGACAGGGGCACGCTACACTCCTTGGCGACAAGTACAACTCTACACACACACACACACACCTGCTCTCCCCTCCAGACCCAGCCCTGCCTGGAGGCCCAACACAGACCCCCAGCAGGACTGAGAGGAGGACCCTGGAAGTGGAAGGAGGTGTGATGGTGGAGAGGGGGAGGGGGGGGGGGGGTGTTGTGCATGGCTGATTATCCAACCCTTCAGAGTCAGTCGAGAGCCAGCTGGACGAAGCGTTTGACGAGCCAGAGGATGACTAGGCCCTGTGTTCACGGGTGTGTGTTTACGCCTGCGTGTGTATAGGTGTGACTCGACGCCCAGACACACAGATCGTCCATCCCGGGTTTAGTTTTGTTTGAACTGCGTGCCAAAACAGGGCGGGACACCATGGCCTGGGTTTAGTTTTTTGGTCTTCCCATTTAGTTTTTTCTTAAACCAGTTTCACTTTTTTCCCCCAAGTCAAGTCCAAGGCTTTGGCTCTGTGTACAGCTTTGAGAGAAATAGCAAAAGACAAAAGGAGAGAATTCGAGAGACAACGAGAGAGTACGTGCGTGTGTGTGTCGGTGTACACAAGGCCTTAAGGGGAGACGAGGTCTGGAGAAGTGTCTCGTTTCACAGCCTGGGGGCCTGATAGCTGCGTGATCCGCTATGTGCAATCCCTCCCTCCCTCCCTCCCTCCCTCCCTCCCTCCCTCCCTCCCTCCCTCCCTCCCTCCCTCTCCCTCTCCCTCTCCCTCTCCCTCTCCCTCTCCCTCTCCCTCTCCCTCTCCCTCTCCCTCTCCCTCTCTCTCTCTCCCTCTCCCTCTCTCTCTCTCTCTCTCTCTCTCTCTCTCTCTCTCTCTCTCTCTCTCTCTCTCTCTAACTGTGGGATGAGCCAACACCCTAATGCACATGCACCCTTACCCCGTTACTTTGTATAGATGTGCGAGCGTGCCACAGCTGTACTTGATGTCATTGGGTAGCAAACCCACCCACCGACAGGACACACATTCGTAGCCAGAGCCGGCCCTCGTGCATCGCCAGTTCAAGCGGGTCCAGCGAGTTCCCCTGGAACACGAGACAGGAGAGGGGGGGGGGATGCCTTTAGGGATGTCATCGGCCTGGTGGACTCATTCTTAGACATGAATCAGGGGTCGCTTAGCGTGAGCCATGTTTGCACGCGAAAGTGACAGTGAAAAGACAGAGAGGGAGGGAAATTAGCTGTGGAGGTAATTTGCCTAATTGAGCTCGAGCGTGAGTAATCATCGCGACTAACCGTAAGTGTGTGGGCGCGCGTGCGTGGAGTCGTTGGGAAATGTTCAGTACGTCCTGTGTGTGTGTGTGGGCACAGAGTCGTGCTTGTGCGTGTGGCTGAGGTGCCCTCCGGGCAGAGAAAGAGAGGGAGAGGAAGAAAAGACAGAGAGAGCGATTTGGAGAAGTCAACCGCACCGGCTGCATTTACCCCCGGCAGGCAGCCTATTGAGAAATACCAGCATCCTGATGTCACACTGGGGAGAATGTCAGCCTGGGTCAGACACACCGCACACACGCGAAAGAGACACAATATCTTTGCTTCTAACACACACACACGTCCCAAAATCCACATGTGTGTGTTTGTGCGTGTGAGCGGCCGAGCATGGCCACTGAGCCTATTTCCACCTGCCCAGGTCCGACGTGGCAGGGAGGGCGAGGCAGGGCCCGGGGCAGCCCTCTCTGCCTCTGTGCTTACGTTGGCACCGAGTCCTGGCATGTGCCAGCCGCCGTGCCAACCATCACATAGTAAGGTGAGGTGGGGCGAGGGCAGACTCAAAGCTAACATGCCCACAACGTTTCCTGTTAGCGACGTGCCCCTGAGGAGACCTCGGGAGGGATATGAAGGAGAGAGAGAGAGAAAGAGAGAGGTGGAGAGAGAGGTGGGGAGAGAGAGAGAGAGAGAGAGAGAGAGAGAGAGAGAGAGAGAGAGAGCAGGGAGCAGGGTAGAGTAGCTCAGTAAAGAAAATTCTCCTGAACTACTCCTTAGTGATTTGATGTCCAGATGGCTGGTGTGTGCCCTGAAATACCCCACTGGTGAGAAAAGAGTTCTCACACACACACACACACAAACGTTCCAGCTGCAGGTCCCAAAACTACCACACACTTTGATATGAGAGTTTAATAACGAGGAGGGGAAGGAGAAAGAAGGGTTCCATACCTCTCTCTCCCTCCCTCTCTTCTCTTCCTCCCTCGCTCTCCGCCTCCTCTTCTCTTCCCCCCATAATGCTCTCCCTCTGTTCGACCACTTCCAACATGAAATCAGCCTAGTCATTGCTCCATATGGAGTTCTCTCTGTAGAGATCTTTAACTGTTGGCCAAGTGCCAGAACAACCTTGACGCACACACACACACACACACCACACTCACCAAGCACACACAAGCAAAATATACCGTAACAACACTAATTAGACACACAGACACGTTCTATAACACGAGCAAATAAGAAGACTGCGTCACTTCGATGAGCCAAGAAATCCTGCAGGTTCAGGCGGCATCAGCAGTGTGTGTGTGTGTGTGTGTGTGTGTCTAGGAGGTGAACTGGGAGAATCCACTCTCAAAACAGTGCACAGAAAAAGGTCTTTTCTGAGTCTTAAGGCTTTGATTTTCTCAATTTCACTCTTTGTCTGCTCGATTCTCTTTCAGTTCTCTCTTGCAGACCGCAATCCAGCTTCCATTGTTTGTACACGCGTGTGTTCTCTCATACTGTTTTCTCATTGGAGGGGTCGGTTTCCACATGGTTTTGCCTTATGTGCCCTCGGGAGAAACACCACAGAGCTGTGTGGGTGTGTGTGTGTGTGTGTGTGTGTGTGTTGCTATCCACACAGCCTCTGGGTTTGTGTGAATAAGTCACCCTGAGTGTGTTGACACAATCCCCCCCTCCCCTAGCTAGCAGCTTGAACGACAAGCCCGATGTGCCTTCCCCTAGCTCCGAGCAGAGACCGGGGGGAGATGAGGAGGAGTCGGGGGGCGAGAAGCAGATCTTCCCGGCCGCTGTTTATTTTAAACCCAATGTGTGAGTCATGGTCGTGTGTGTGTGTGTGTGTGTGTGTGTGTGGGGGGGGGGGGGATGGTGGGGCCATGCACACGTGAGGCTTGAGAGAAAGGGGAAAAGCACGGCTACGTGCGTGAGGGGGACCCAGGAGTCCCAGCCTCCACAGCGATGGGTCCTTCAGCTCTGTACTCTGCGTGACCTCTATGCTCGTCTCTGTCTTCACCTCTGCCGCACTGGGGAGCTAGGATGACTCACTGGCTTGGGGAGAGGGGAGGGGGGGGGGGGCGGGGGGTGTAGAGGGTGTTTGTAAAGAAACACGCAATCGCGCTCGCACGTTTTGACCACGTGTCGCGCACGCATTTCCCAATCAAGTCAAACACTCCTCGCATGAAAACCAACCCAGACCAGATACTGAAGTAGGTCAATGGTCGTCCGTCATCAGCTGGGAAAGGCTCATAAAGAACCACGGCGTCCTCCTTCCACACACTGGATCCACACAATAAGTCCATCAGCAAATTGTTCAATTGTCTCAGCACAGTCTCCGGCTTTCCATCTCTCCTGCTAACCACCGAACCACAGACTGCCTGTTTAACTAGCCCCAGTAGGGACTGGGCAGAAGCGCTACTGGACTGACAAAAAAAAGATTCCAGGCGAGGAGAGAGAGGGGAGAGGCAGAGGAAGCGAAGGGAGAAACAAAGAGAGACCGGTGGGAGACAGACAGAGCGAGAGAGAGACCGAGGGAGAGAACCTCGGATCTGAGAAAAGCTCTGTGACCTTTAGCCCACATGTGTGTGTGCGCTCCTCACCAAAACTGCAAGGGCAATGTGTTTGTGTGTGGATGCGTGGATGTGGTGTGTGGATGTGTGTGTGGTGTGTGGATGTGTGTGTGGATGTGTGTTTGGTGTGTGGATGTGTGTGTGGATGTGTGTGTGGATGTGTGTGTGTGGATGTGTGTGTGTGGATGTGTGTGTGGTGTGTGGATGTGTGTGTGTGCGGGGGTTTGAGCTGTGGCTGAGTGCAGAGGTAGTCACCTACAGCCTACTGTCTGGTTTCTATGTTGTTGCTGGAAGAAAAAAACACAACAAAAAAAAAAACACTTTTGTTCCTGATACCCTTCCCTTTTTTTCACTCTCTCTCTCCCCCTCTCTCTCCCCCTCTCTCTCTGTCTATCTGGTCTGTTGGTGTGTGTGGTGTTTGGAAAGGAAAGGCAAGGGTAGGACCCTGAATGCATGCTGTGGTTGTTCTGTGACCCAGATTGAGGCTGGCCAATAAGTTCCTTCCATGAATCCACAACAAGGCTTGAAGGAAATATGGCTATCATAGGACAAACCGCTGAATGTGTTTACATGCACGCGAATATTCCACTAATATTCTGAATATGATAGGATTCCGAATTTGTTGATTTTAGGAGCCTTGTTTGGACATGTACAGATGTATTTGTGTCTCAATTATAGTTTTTTACTGCGGTTCGCGTCCCATGGCCTCACATTAAACACAAATGTCACTGTTTGACAAGTCGTCTAGCTCAATGAATATGTTCACATGCACACATTATTTTGAATAGCCTACTCATTTTCAAGCATTCAGTTTTTTGCCCCGACTCCAACCCTGCGTGCAAACGAGACACCCAGTTCTTTCGGACGTTCGTTTCGTAAAAAAGAAGGGCCAGTGTCTCCAAAAATATCAAGTATTTGTACATCTAACATCTCCGTAGGTTTGTATCTCCGTCGGAATCGGCCCTTCTCCTCTCCATCCCTCTTCCTCCTCCTCCGTCTCAAGGGAGGCTAGCTGGTGTGGCCCTGTTCCTGCGGTGACTGGCCCGGACTGAGCCTGTGAAGCCCTCAGGGCCGCGGTGTGGAAATCCCAATGCTAATGTGTCGTGTGTTTCTGTTCGCTGCTTTCCTCAGCATACTGCCACAGTCTAATATGATCTCAACTGAAACAGGGGACAGGGTTGGTAAAAGACGAAAAGGGGGCTATGGTTTTCACGTGTCTTTGAGTTGGGTTTTAGGCTGAACATACAGCTGGCGGGCTTAGCCAAGCCTAGATGGAGCTGATAGTCTCTCAAATGGTTGAGCTCCATGTCTCTGCGGTGGTTTTGCCAGTTGCCACTCCCTGCTCTTCAGATGGAGGGGGGGGGGCAGTTTGGGTTCAAAGGGCCGTGGAGGAGTGGTGCATGGCTGGTGAGGGGGTTTTCCCCTCGGGCAAACTCAACTCCCTGGTTAAGAGAGTAAACGGACCATCTAAAAAAGGCAAGGACCGTGACTGAGGGGTTTTCAAAATAAAAGAAGGACATGAATTTAAAAAGTGGAACATTACACTGAGCAGGCTTGTGAGAAGAAAAGAAACTCAAACGTTCAATCGTGGTAGAAAAGTCAAAAGGCGCTGAGTAAGGGCTTTCTATGTTACCTGGGGCCAAACACATCATGGGATGAATAAAATACATTCCCACTTAAATAGAGGAAGTTAAGAAGTCTTTAGTTAGCTCCGGGCATATTCTTGTTGACTAAACAAAAACACAATTGGCAGAAAGTACCGTAATCTTCCTCTGTTAAAAGAATAGTTGTCCATAAACAAATCCCTTACCGCCCCAACCAAATCTGGAACAGAGCGAACACACACATGCGAAGACACGCACACACACACATCATTAGCATTCAAACTGAATCCAACACTGTCTGCTTGACTGGTGAGTTTCTGTAAGAGATTGCAAAACATGGCATTTGATTTGTTAAGGGGGTGGGGGCAGGAGGTTACTGAATGAGACCAAACCAGAAACAGACAGGGGATCACTTCATGTTTTCTGAATGAAACATCCTGAATGTGGAGAGGAGGGGAAGAGAAATGCTGACGCCGTAGAAACAACTGTTCCCTTGGCGATGCTGTAATCGCTACCAATAGCAACGGAGCGGGGAATGGGGGAGGGGGGTTCATCTGGAAGAGAGTGAGAGAGGAGAGAAGCAAAAGGGCAACGCAAAAACAAACCCAGGTTGGTCATTAGGCATAGGCCAGACTTGAACTTTCTTTCCGCTATCCCCACTCTATCTCTCTATCCTTCCACCTTTCTCTCCTCAATCTCTTTCTCCTACTCCTACTCTCTTGAAGGTAGATTTGCAAAGCCAAGGCCATCAACGACAGAGGAACTTGGGCCATTTTCAGGCTACCAAGTCCTTAATTTTTTTTTTTTAAATAAGTAAAAGATAAATATTTATCTTTTTGAAACCACACTATCAGCACCAGTGTGTTGAGTCTCGTCCTCTCTGAAAACAAAATTTTCTTCTGAATGTTCAAGATAGTCTCTGAGAGTGAATCCACTGTTCAAAATGTGTTTTTAAGTTCCATAAATGCATGACGTTTCCAAAGTAAATGATTAATTGCGTTAAATAATTGAGATCTCGATTTGACCGAAATAACCGTGTTGATTTTTGGCCTTAATTGAACAGCCTTAACAGCAACACTATTCAATAACAACACTATACATTCTTACCCCGTGTGAGCATAGGGTTCTCACATGCGGAATACAATCCCTCTCTAGCCTCTGGGCTTTATGGAATTACGCTCCTCAAATCCACAACCCCCCCCCCCCCACCACCAAATCCAAAACCTTACACCTCCCGTAAATAAAGGTTAAATCAAATACACGATTGATAAAAAGAGAGGCCCTTGTCTTCAGTGAGGGAGGGAAACCAAAGTATGACATAGTCCAAGGCTCGGGTTAATTTACACTGACAGACACCCTTCTTCTGCACACGCACATGGAGAGACACACACACACACACACTTGCATGTGGCCGAGTACCAAGTATGAGGAGTGCCAAGCTGGGAGAACGCCAAGCCAAATGACTCAAAAATGTGCCTGTTCATCCCCTGGGTTTCTCCTGTGGCTATTCTCCCTATGTAGAGAAAAAGAGAGAGAGAGAGAGAGAGAGACAGACAGAGAGAGACAGAGAGACAGAGAGACAGAGAGAGAGAGAGAGAGAGACAGAGAGACAGAGAGACAGAGAGACAGAGAGAGAGTGAGAGGGACCGACGGAGACAGCGAAAGAGGCAGAGAGAGAGAGCACCAAAGAGAAACAGAGCGAGAGACAGGGTTAAGGGGAAAGAGCGAGCAGAGGAGAGAGCTCTGGTTCTGAGAAACAGAAGGAGCATGGTTAGCTAGACAGGCGAGTTCGAACTCAATAGAACAAGTCTAATCCAGAGCACAGGCTTCGGGGGATATCGCAAAGCAAAAGGAACCGTAGAAAGTTCAACGAGCCTTTTAGGAGGTTAGGACTATCACACCTACTGTTGAGTGCAACGACAGTCGACCTGACACATGCTCCTGTCACACTGCCACTGTCTCTTCCTCAAGCCGGCCACACACACACACACACACACCCTGACTTTGAAGATTTTCACAGCTCCTGAATATAGAGTTCCTTTTACAACACCAAGCGCTAAGATCCTGAGGTGACATGCAATACAGGGTTTTTACGAGCTTGTCGCCCCGCCTTCATTAACCAAATAATCAGTCAGCGCTCCCACTCAGGTAGAGGAGAGAGAAGCGCGTGTGTCGGATTGTGTGCGCGTGCGCGTTGTCGGCGCATAACACGCGCACAAAGCATGTCGATTCGCGTGGAGGGCGGTGTGCGTTGCAGCGAGTGCACGTGTCGACGCGTGTGTGTGTGTGTGTCTACTTGTGAAGAGGGGAGGAATGGGGGGGATGAGACCCCCTTTCAAGTCTAGCCGCGCCTCCACGCCACCAAAAAGGTCACCGCTTCCACATCTGCTCCTCTCTCTCTCTCTCTCTCTCTCTCTCTCTGAACCTCTCCTTTCATAAAGGGAAACAGGGAAGAGGAGAGGACTCCGGGGAACACACACGCACGCGCGCACGCACACACACACACACACACTCCGGTTTCCAGTAAACTCGCAGCCCCTGTACAGTCCCGTCTGTGACTCACACAGATTTGCTCTGAACAGCCGTATCGTGAGCACAGGGCATCAACACACACGACCACATAACCCACACAGATTGCCACACACACACACACATGCTGTCCCTCACAGCCAGGCTTGCCGGTATCATTACACAAACAAAAGTTGTAAATAAAAAAAAAACATTTAAATACAAAAGTTAAAAAGAACATTCGAAATATAAAGAGGTTTGTAATTGACATGACTGGGTGCGTGTACTTTGGTAAGGAGTGGCTTGGGGGTGAGGGGGTGGAGTGAGTGTGTGAGTGAGTGAGTGGGTGGGGATGGGGGAGGGGCTGGGGGGGGGGGCAAAGTTAAATTGAATACTGTTCCCCCAGGGGCTGAGGAGAGGCAGCATTGTGTTGAAATAAGTGATTCATGCTTTTATCATCCCAGGTGATGCAGAGATAGTCTCTCCTACGAAACAGTACCGTTCTTTCAACCGGAGCTCCCTGACAGTGTCAAAGACAGATTTCAAAGGGGGGGGGGGGGGGGGTTATTAACGCAACATTATCTCCCTTTTTGCTTGTTTTTTCTATATTCTAGGCTGCGTTTGAGGAATACACAGGCTCTCATCTATAGGTTTTGTAACCTCTAGCATTGAATCGGGCTGCGCTCTTATTGAGAAGATAGCCCTGTGCTACTCACCTGAGCAACATCTACTACCGTATCACTGGCTGGGTGTTTTCAGAGATGGCCCAAAGCTACATGTTCGCCGCACACTTTGGCCTACACCTGCTAGAAATTTAATTAATGTTAACTCCATAAGAGCAGGACGATATTCGGCCTATTGCACTAAATCAAACCGACTGCCCTTTTGTCTCTGAAACGGTTCCTTTAACCACAGCTAGCCTTCACTCCATACCAGGCTGCCAAGCCACTGCTCCAGCTCAACCGTCGCTTAGCGTTAGGAAGGGGCCCTGTGTGGGCTTAGCACAGTGAGGACATAGGGGCACCAGGCCGTGGACAGCCCGGCTGGTCTGTTTTCTTTCTTTCTCTCTCTGTCTCTCTCTCTCTCTCTCTCTCTCTCTCTGTCTCTCTCTCTCTCTCTCTCTCTGTCTGTCTCTCTCTCTCTCAGTAGCTTTCAGCCGTTGGGAGTGGCTGTGCCCTGCCACATGCTAATAAAGACCCCTTATGGCACTTTAATTTTCTGTTAAACCTCTCTGCCCCCCACCCCTTCTACCCCCACTGGCCCCACTCCATCCCCCGCAGAGAACACACACACAAACTCAGCTCTGTAGATATCATCTGGACAGGTGGCCAGCAACCCAGACCTGACCCCCCCCCCCCCCTCTCCCCTCACTCCTCCAAACTGAAATCAGCTCAGGCCAGCATGAAAGCCCCAGATATACTGTCACCCTCAACATGCAACCCCCCCCCCCCCCCCCCTCACACACTCACACCGTCTCACACGCACACAGATCGCAAAGAAAAGAAAAAAAAGATGTCCCGTCACCCACTGAGCTGTCTGTAAGGATTTCAGGCTACTGTATAAACATTTTAAATAAAGCTTGTACTAAACTATTGGAGCCAGGTCGTATACATTTCGGAACTGTTTTTATTGAGGGGAATGTTTTATTGACAAAAACAATTATATGGTTTATCAACTGTACAATTACATGTAATAGCCTATTACCGCCTGATGCCACATTACATGTGTTAATTGTTGCAATATAGATACTTTAACGTCCAGATATTTAAGCCACTTGTTTTAGCCATCTTAAAATTAACTACCATACATGTTTTCCCTTTACCTATTGACATTGTAAAAATTGTGTTCACGCTCACGAAACTCGGAAAAATAGTTTCACTAAAAGAGCTAACTAAATCTGATTTCAGCTCCTTGACTTTCAAAGCAGAAAGAAGTTAGAGGTGTGTTTGATTACAGCAAATTAAATTCTATAATTCAGAAAGTTATGTTCTTCAGCAGATAAATAAACTCAGAACATGCATCAAATCTCACGCATTTGTTATTGCATTTTTCTGACCTTTTTACTTTCGTGACGTTTGCTAAAAAAGCTAACACAGGACACACCACACTGCTAGCTGGTCAATAATATTGCAACATGTTCAATGTAGAATTAAAGGTAGCTGGGTAATATATCAAATTACGTTGTACATTTCGTATATAAAACTCCACGTGAATGGAAGTAATCTAGAAAAATGTCCTTAAATGCACTCAACATTAAAAATTGTTTCCATAGGGCTCAGCCAGTAAAGCCAGCAAGGGACTGTTGGTAAACATTTGATTCGAGGAGCTAGCGACGCATGAATGTCAAAACATTGCTGGCAATCACCAATGCATCAAAGCCAAAATACCAGGAAAAATTTTAATACACAACTAACCGGACATTTAGCAAAAACAACTAGTACAGCTAGGCTACAAATAAGAGAATGAGAATGACTCGTACAACACAATCGGAGCTAAAAACACCGAATAAACGGTGACTTGCTTGACAAAGCCACACAACGTGTTCCGAGCCAGACATTCAGCCCTCTATCAGACATTGCACAACCAATTAGATAGGCATTTCCTAGCAAGCTGTTTGGAAAGGAATACATAACGTGTTCAATACAATATCTGTAGTGGGGTCTTAAAGGGGAAAAGCAGGACGGTTTATTTTTCCCCATACGGATCGTACTCGTGTCGATGTCTGGCTCTGGAAAAGGCAGCTCGCTCGCCAAGGCAAGGGAGACCCACAACACCGCGGTGCAGCAACAGTCAGTTCAGTAAAGTAGTCAAAGAAAACCCCACACGCAATGTATTTCAACAAATAAATGTCCCAAGCAACTGGAAATAAATAGCCAACGATACACACGTGGTTTCTATAACCATTGACTTAGTTACAGCAATTTCTTGCATGTACAGAATTGCAATTCACATCAACTCTTCCCCAACCACCAGTCCTGAATCTCAGACTTACCCTGTCACAACAGGCGCCATCTTCCACAAACTCTCACCAAAACTCCAACACTCGCGATATCCTTTCTCCCAGACCAACAATCCGCCGAGACAACAGAAGCAGACTGGAGATGTAGGGACGAGGGAGAAAGAGAGAAAGGGGGTGGGTGAGACAGAAAGGAGGGGGAGGCGGCGGGTAGCTAGAGAGAGTGGAGAGAAAAGGGCAGACGCCACAACAACAGGCGTGGGAAACTTCCGAGATATCGCGAGACTTGGAAAACTCTCACCATAGACAAACGTCAAGGACATGGTGTGTTATCGCGAGATGAGGATCAAGTGGAGTTCTTGCTTATTTTATGGTGCTGAAAACGATTCCCACGTGTTTCCAAAGTACTAAATTACAGATGCCATCGAACGTTGTTAATTTTTTTTTTTTTTACAGAATTTGTGGTTGTGTAGAATGCATGCATCTAGCAACTGAAGCTCTTCAGAAAGCAAGGTAGGTTGAAATGCTATAAGACCAGATAAATCACAGGCTCACCATTGTGTTACCACCGTGATTATTAAACTATACCACCAAATTTAGGACTAGAGTTTCATGACTGATTCAAATTACAGTCTTAACCTAAGGTAAGTACAAAAGAGGGGATTGTCTCTTCGGGATATTTCTTCCCCTCTCTCTCTCTTGGCCAAAAGCAGGCAAACTACTATCTTTTGGATTCAAAGGTTATTTTGTTTAGTTGTGTTGGAGCACCCTCCCTTAAATGGCATTCCTGCATTTCTGAGGAAGTGGCAAGATGTTAACTGTCCTGTAGGTCTGTAGTCTTGTTTTCTGTCCTCTTTCAAGCCTGGCATCATTTTCATATGTTTAAGACCACTGTTCTGTACTTTGTCAACTATTTGTACTCAACCCACCTTCAACACCTAAGAGAGGTTATTGAATTGAGTGTGAGGAGTGAAGTATTTGTGTGTGTGTGTGTGTGTGTGTGTGTGTGTGTGTGTGTGTGTGTGTGTGTGTGTGTGTGTGTGCGTGTGTAGGTTTGTGGGAAGTTTGAGTGTGTTTCCTGTGTGACTACTGCAATTCAATCAGTTGGGTTGTAAATATTATCAACACATGAAGCCTAATTATAACGTGAATTTTATTGTGGTTGCTATCAACCTTGATTCCTAGGGACCTACAGCATCTCTTCATCTGAATCAATACCCAACCCTTCTTCATAGTGTAGCAGATGCAAACTATCTCAGTGCTTTTCATTAAAAATCCACCCCTTTTTATATCCTTCAGACCCCAAACTCATTTGACTGACCCTTCATACATCTACGAGAAAGAGAGAGAGATAGAGAAAGAGAGAGAGAGAGAGATCAGGCAGACAGGCAAAGAGCTGTGGGTTAAAGAAAGGGAAGAGACACACACAGAGCCCATAAGAGAGAGGCCAAAATAGAGAGACATTGGGAAATGAAAGAGGGACCTGGAGAGAGTGGCAGAGAGGAGTCAAGGCAGCATAGGGGGAGATTTAGCATGAGAGTGTGACTGGCTTGACGCCCACACTATGAAGACACAGAGACCTCATCCCCCAAACTGTTTTTCCATTCTTTCTTTTTTTATTGTCAGCGGTGGACCTCCAGTCACTCTCAGCAGTGAATAGGAAGCGTAAAGTTTCCCAAATGTTTTACAGCTGAACACTGTAAAAAAAGACTACACAAGCGCAAGTCCTTTTCAGAGAAAATAAAAGAAAGAAAGACTGAAGATGTCTTGAGTAGAAGGTCTTGAGTACTTTGAATGTGGGGTTTAATAACAACTGGGTTCGACCTTTGACCTCCCAGTGTTGTAAAACTCATAACATATTTTTATGAACGCTCACAGACATGATTTAATGTTTCCTTGTGGGCCCCTCTTGTAATTTTCATATCTCCGTCTGCTTTCTGGAAATGTGTCACTCTGGAAAGCACACTGGAAAAATTCTTCTGAAAGTCGTACAAAAACAAAGTATGAGAATATAATTAAACTCAAGATGATAATGAACCTCGAAGCTCGATTCTGATTAGGAACGCTTCATGATTTAGCAGCTTTTGCTCGATACTGATTCTCTTTCTGTCTCCCCTTGCCCCTTTCTTTCGTTAGGTACAAAACGATTATTTTTAATGGAGAGGGACCATCTCTGGAGCTCAATAAAGAAAACGTAAGCCGCCAATTCAAGCAATCATGACTAAGCCACGAGCGCTCAGTCTATAAATCCTCTCACTCGACTGCCTGCACCCGTTGCCAAACAAAAAATTGGTCTCCTTTCACCAACCCCAGGACTTCTCCCCAGAAAAGACCCAGCTTTGTAACTGTGTGAGCACAGCACACGATTGGTTGTGTCAGTATGATTGGCGTGTCATTGTGATGTGATTATTTCCATTGTGTCCTTATGATGTTACATCTGGGTTGGGACAGGAAAAGCAAGGACAGATTATGTTGGGAGTGCGAAATGCAACAGGAGATGAAGACAGCAGTATTTCCAAAGCTCAGCCGGTTCAGTGCCAAGCTGAAATACTCAAATTAATGATTATGAAGGATTTCTTTTTTTCTTCACTTCAAAGCCTCCAATTTTCGCATTTATCCAGTTTAGGGAAGTAATTAATCATTATTAGTGCACATTTGAAACGAAAGAGATTTAATAAGAGATTAAGAAAGATAACAAATTGCAGTTACCAACTGTTTAAGTCACTTCTTGAATCACTCGATTCCTTGGGGACTTTAGTGAAATGGATCGTTTCAAACCTTCAGAATCACCAGACAAACCAAGACACCCAGTTAGATTTCTATCATGTGGCAGACAGACACACAGAGGAAGGTAAATGTGCAGGCAGACAGAGAGGAACAGACAGGAAAGCCATATTTGAACTTTAAAACCCCACGTGTTTCCCTGTAAATAAAGTGCCTCTGGTCTGTCGGCTCTTAGAACGTCAGATAAGATCGTAGGCCTACTCTCTGGCAGAGTGCCATCCCCGGCACATCACAAGATCACAGTCTTGAATTACAACTGGTTTTGCCGGTGTCAGTGAGAGTTTGCGGCAAAACCAAGGATGTCCCTGTCGGTCTGACTGTTAAAAAAAAACCAGGAATGCGTGGGGTCAGTTTGAGGAACCGTTTGTCCAAACACTGCACTTCAAAAGACCCTGGTGCTCCATGATCCCATCTCACCTCCCAATCAAATCTGCCGTCACACAGTCGTCTGCTCCAGTCCCCTGGCAGCATTGTGTCACAGTGTTTCTGTTCTCTCAAAACAACGAGGGGTTGATACGTTTGTGGTTCGTGTCGAAGGAATTGTGTGTTTTGAATGTCAATTTTCCTTTCGCTTTCACGCACCCCCGGGTTTCCACAGTCTTTCAAAAAAAAAGACCAAGTAAAATGTTGTGTTGTGAGGATAACTATCTCCTATGGCTCATATTGAGTTAATTCTATCCTATATCTAGCTGTATAGCCTGACGTTGTCATACTCATAATTCTAGTCAGAATACGAGTCTGAAAACTGTCCGTTGGGCTGTGACTATGGGGCGTGTTTCAACCGAACTCGTAAAACAAATGCCTCTTCGCTCAATTGGATAGACCTACAACCAATCTGAGCAACATAATATGTTGTTTGTTGAAAACAAATTCAACTCAAGGGCTCTTTCGTGACGTTGTTGATTACGTTACTGTTGATCATCTGTCCATCATCGTATAAAGCCCGCCCTAGCAATTTCATTGGTCCGCCCTGATCCTGGTTTTATGTAGTTGTTCCCAATACGACACCCTTTAGACCCAACTTCCCGACCAAATTTGTTTGTGGGCGGGGAGAAGTTGGGCTGGCAGCCAGGCTAACAAAGAACTGTTCTGATCTGAGAAAGCTAGCAATGATAGAGTTCGACTGAGACCGAATAACTGTGATGTTTTAATTTATTGACCAAATGAGAGTGTCTTTGGCCTGATTAATCAACCCAAAACTTAATTAGAAACACAGACAGTGATAAAAATCTACTTCATAGGTGTATTTTAAGTGTGGATATTTATGAAATGAGTCACACATTTCAAAATCATGTCAGCATCACATAAAATAATGAATGGACTTAACCATTGATATCACCGTCAAACAACAGTCAGCAAACTCATTTGTCAAACTATTTTCTACTCAGCCTATTTTTATAAGACGTTAAGTGTGGGTTCGTACCGGTCTTTTCATAGTGTGAAAACAGTTCATCATGAGTTCTGCATTACATGTAATGTGTCAAATGCATAATTGTTGTCACATTTATATTTTTTTATGGGGGGGACTTTAAATGTTATCAGTGCAGATACAAGTGTTGGCTGTGCGGTGGCTTTTGAAGATGCCTGGTCTTCCGACGGACACCATAGAAAATGATAAGCAGATAAGGAGGCATCTTTAAACACAAGCAGACATTCACAAGTAAAACAGATGTGCCTTTGGCACCGGTCACATTTCTCTGGCAAGGATCGCATCGTGTTTGTTTGTGTCCCTGTGGAACCAAATGAACTTTCCCTCAGAGAGAATAATGTAGGATTTCTGTCTGCTTTAAGACTTCAGGACATTAGTGTGAAAACAAAGATGTATTTCCATCAATATTAGCCTTCATTCCCTGTTGAAGACCTTACATTCTGTCCCCTTACACGTGACCCATTACATGCATTTACCTTTGCCAGATTTGAAAATAGGTTCTTAAATTTGAAGGATCTGTACATCAAAAGGGTTATTAGCGGATCTACACACTTTATTTCCTATAAAAAGTGGTTCTGTGTCTGTTTTCTGTTGTAGTACTTAAGTACTTTGCTAGTTGTTTTTAGTTTGACTATATCAGGGTATACATTTTCATACACAAACTTATTTGCTGGACTCAACGTGGAGAGCAGTGTAGCGTCTGGGTTTATACGTTATACATTATCTGACAAGTAGGCCTACTGCTTAACGTCACACTTCAAGAGGTGAAAATGATTATTGAGTACACAAGAAGTGAATGTTGTTACTTCAGTCTCGAGAATCTTCCAAACTTAACCGATTAAAAAAATGTGAGAGACCACAGGCAGAATGACAGATACATTATAAAGCACTCATACTGCTGCCATCTTAAAAAGAGACAAAAGTTTACTGATGGATTTTGTTGGCAATTTTTCTGTTCTACACGAGTACGGTTGCTTCCCGGTCATTGGCTATTGTGGGTATCTGCTCAACATTCCATCGCTGTCTTTTTTTCACTGCAGGATTTCAAGTGGTTCAACATCAGGGAGACTCCCATCCAGTTGGTACCATTAAGATTACGTCTGGAAACCCCTCACACTACAGGATTATTTGGTCAGATAATCTGTTACGATCAACCCAGAGTCAGGAACGCCCCCTCAGTCGCAAGGGCCAATTCGGACTCAAAATCGGCCCAATTATCCTCTAGTCTGCACAGGAATCAGTAGTTATCTTCATGCTAAGACACTAGTGACTCATGCACCATGTGGCCAGACAATCTTTCCATTGGACAACTGGTTCGTCCTTCAACTTATACCATAAATTACAAGGTGTTATGCAGAGCATTTGTGTAATTCTAGAACACTTTACGTTCTATGTAGTGGAATTCTGATAAATGTGGAGCATAGTGAGAATACATTATATCTCAAAAACCTTACCACAAAATCATTTGTTTGTTGTTAGGATGTGGTTGTAATATAATTTTCCAGTTCTGAAGATCCAATTTAGTAGTTGCGGACAGAGAATTTCCTATTAGGGAAGGTTTCCTTTTAGCAAGGGAGTTTGAAGTGAATTCCTGAAAAAAAGAAAACCATAAGAAAGAATAACAAGACCAAGTCCAGAAAATGTCATAACAATGAACGTTTCCAACAAAAGTCAATCTCTTCCACTTTGTGTAAATTCTGTGGGATCTTCAGATCCAGTAAACTTGAAGGGAAACTCAGAACTCATCGGTTTGGGCTGTTGCCCTCTTTTGACCATGGACTGCCGACATTCAGTTAATCACTTCGAAACAACTTTGATCACATAATGGATAACATCCATATTAAATGCATACGTTGTCCTTGTAGAATAGTGTACAGGGGCTACTGATATATTTGGACAATTTACACTTTCCTGTAAAATCTATCAAATCTGATATTTTAATCTTTATTCTGGAAACTCCAGTGACCTCACCCAGTAAGACCTTCCTCCCTATACGGTTTACTAAAACTCTCCATTGGTGAACATGATGTGTTGCCTATTTACATGATACATACTTCTCCCCAGTCACTAATGCAATTGTTTTAGAGATAATGTTTGGATAGACAACTTTTGGGGGAGGGGAGGGGTCTGCTTAGTGCACTGGCGCCTATTTCTACACACAACACGCACAACTTTGCACACACAACAAATCTACTGTATATCCATTTCTGCACACAAGCTCGCGCTCACACACATACACACCAGCTCTCACACACACGCCAAGATAACTGAGTGTCTTTCACCCAGTCAGATAAACAGAAATATGCACTCTCCCCCCCCCTCTCATTCTCTTTAACTCTCCACTAGACGCATCGACAAACACCAATTCTCTCCAACCCGCTCGCAGAAGAGGAAAGGGTGATAGAAAGCATACAGAGTGTCTCTCTGGGAGTGACTGCACCAGGGCCGTGACCTCCCCTGGCCTCCATCCTCTTCCATCTCCCAGGCTGTCATGGTCGCCAAGGGGGAGGGGGGTGAGGGCAGGAGAGGCAGGAAAAGCTCTGGTGATTAGGAGGGGAGGTTCTCTGAAGGGGGCAGCCGGTCCACCCACCCTCCATCATCCCCATCCCATTTCTGGCGGCCGCCCTGTCGCTCTTGGAGAGAGAGAGAAAGAAGGCCCTGGAAATGTTTGCGGAGGAACTACGCCCCAGACGAGATAACGTTGCCTGTCACATGACCATTTCTCCACAAGCCCAGTGGAGACAAGTATGCTTTAGTGAACGGCGTTTGACGAGGAGGGAAGAGGGCAGTGTATTGGGCAGGATTTGAAAATGGAGCAAGCAGACAGTGAGCAAATGGGTGGCAAAGGAACGGGTGCATGCGTTTGTGTGTCTCATGTCCGCGTGTGTGAGTGAGTGAAAGAGTGAGAGGCTGAATGGGCCTGTGAGTGAGTGAACGGGTGAGGATGAACAAACGACGGAAGAAACGGGGGCAGCGGTCGATTCGATAAAGAGAGCTTCAGAAACGCAGGTGCCATATTTGTCTGCCAATAAAGGCTCCCCTGAATGTGCAGACCTGTGAATGACTGTCTAATGGAGCCATTGAGAGGAAGATGAATGAGAGAGGAATGAATGGATGGATGGATGAATGAGAAGAAAAAAAAAGGGGGGGGGTTGTAAGAGCAAATTTGGCACCGGGTCCTCTACGGGGTAGCTCAAGGAGACTGTGGATCCAGCTGTTGGAGAGAGGGAGGGAAGGAAGATTGGTAGAGGACAAGAAATGTGGAATAGGCTGGAGGGAGGAAGGTAGGCCTGAGTGTGTGTGTAGGCAGAGACGGAGAAGGAGGGTGGGGTATGGAAGAAGGAGAGAGAAAAATAGAGGGAAGAGATGAGAGAGAGGCGTGTACAGAGAAGGAGGGAGTGGGGGAGGTTTTCTGAAGGGGGTGGGGGGCATGTCCCAGACAATGTAACATGGCACACGCTATTAATTCTGGCTCAGCAGAGATCCTGCCTGGCCATCTGCTTGGGTCAGGGCGTTTGTTGGGGTCGGCGTCACCCCCCCCCCCCCCCCCTTTAACCCCCCCCTCCCGCCAAACACACGCTCCCTCTCGACCCCCGACTGGCAAATACCATTTCCATAAACAATACGTCCAACCTGCTCCCGCAGCAGGGCCGAACACTAACCCCTCAACAATGGGCTGTCAGGTGAAATACCCCCTTCACCCCACCCCTCCTACACACACACGGCCCTCGCTGACGCCATATACATTACAAAAGAGCTGCGAGTCCGGCCAAGCAGTCCGCAATCTGGATGTGAGCTTGGCGTTCGTTCCCCCCCCCCGCCCTTCCAACTTCAATGCCACCTTCCCTAAAGCGTGGCAGGGGGAGGAGGGGCCTGTCCTGTTTTCTAATGAAAGAAGAAAGAGAAGATGTGTGAGCAGACAGAGAGGGACGGCTCGGGCTCTCCCTTCCTCCCTTTCTCCCTCTCTCCCTCTCTCTCTTTCTCTCTCTCTCTCTCTCTCTCTCTCTCTGCAGCCAATCAAATTACATTGCCATGATTTTTTTTTTATCTAGACCTTTAATCCGAAAACTTTATATTACATGTATACAATGCTAACCATTTAAAATGTATATATATACACAACTCACAAAATTAATTTCTTGGGGGTTGTTGCGTGCAAGGGTAATACAGAAGGACAGATTGAAGTTTCTTGAAGCCGGAATGAGTGTGGAGGAGCCCCTCGGTTGAGATTAGAGGAAAGAGGGAACCCAGACGATCAGACATCTTTACAAGAGATCTCTGAGTCCACACATGCCGCGGAGGAGGGGGGGGGGTTTGCAGATGGCCTCTCTACGTCAGCTGGAGCTCGACCTCGTCCCTCGGTCCATTGTTTCACGCAAAGAGCCCTACACATTCATGACAGGGAGCGTGGAGGAAGCCTCAATGTCACGTCGGACTTCATCCCTTGCTCCGATTTCAGATTTGTTTATTTGTTGATTTGGTCACGCAAATTGTTAATAGCCCAGGGTTTAACCCCCCTGGCCCACCCCCCTAAGCTAAATCTCTTAATCTGCTCTCCATCACGTCTAGAGGGCAAACAAACAAATGGGATGCCCCCCCCCCCCCATCAATTCCCAAACAGCCTCCCAAAAACCTGGATTACAGAGCACTTCCTGCCATGAGTACAGCTTCTTTAATAAAGACTGAAATGTCTGGCTTTGTTTTCAAAGATTCTATCTACATTTGATCACACTTTCCTTCTCTACAATGTTTGATTCAACAACTACGAACAAATCTGCAGGTACACAATGACTAGGTCCTTGGACAGTGTTATGACTTGTGACGCGTGTGTGTGTGTGTGTGTGTAGTATGAAGTGTGTGTGTTGTGGTGGTTACATGGAAACGGTCGCGTGGTGGGAGCTTTTGTGTGACAGGTCTTCTTGTTCCAAGAAAGATACCTGAATAGAACAGGTCAGGGGTCAGGCAGCCGGTGTGTCAGGGTGCCATCAACAGCCGACAAGTCAACTGATGACCCCGGTAGAAAGACAAAGAGAGACAAGAGTTGTAGAGACAGCTGGGTCCTTGCTTACAGATTAAACTCCCCCTGTCCTCAACCTGAGAGTTGGAGAGTGGTAGCCCAAAGTGATATCACTTCAAATATTTTCCCGGAAAACACACCACAGAACAATGAACCTGTCTCTGCTCAGTATCTTTATTCGGCTTGCGCTTGAACTATCTCTCAACTTCTCCTCGTTCTCCCCTCAGAACGGGCTGTTACCTTTGAATAAAAACCGACTCGTATTTTCCCCCTCCTTTCTCTTGCTTTTATATTTTTTTGTTGCCGTGGGCTGCCTCTGATTCCCAGATTTTGATTGAGTGAGACCTGTGATTTGCCAAACAATGATGTCATGATCTTTTTGGGGGGAGGGATGACCTCATCGCTCCAAACCGCAAAAGACTGACATCCAAGTGTCATGGAACCTTCTAGACATTGAGGCCAGTGGCGAGTTCATCCACGTCATCTCCATAATCCTTATTTACAGTCGTCTTTTTCTGAGGATCTGATATGTGACTAACTCTTTTTATGTTTCTCCGTCTGGCTACTGGATGATTGTTTGTCGGGTTCCCTGGAGCAACACATTGTCAGCAGAGAGAAGGAAAGAAACCTCAAGTATCACCGAGGACGGTTGGAAAAATAGGACAAGAGAGAGCGCTACAAGCAAGTTGACCATAACATGGAAAAAGTGACATTGTCACTTCCAAGGAGAGCCAGAGCACTGATAAAACACTGACTGTCTTTCTCTCTCTCACAACAATGGGTTGCAGGAACATTTTAGTTTCTTGAAAAGTAGTTATGGGCATTGCACTATATGGACCTAGGCAGTACATAACTTATTCATGTTCTAACACCCAATCATAACAGCCTCAGGTTGAAGGTCACGTATTATGCAAATGAGCTCGTTGGGCTAAGATGTGAGCTTGTGTTCATTTTGGGTTGGTTACACTCACATAAGGACTACCAAGAGATACGTTCAGTGTGCATGTTCACGTTTATTTCTACCGTGCACCATAAGGCACAACAGGAACTAAAGGTTCAGTGGAAACACGGCTTGTGTGTGTGCGTGTGTGTGTGTGTGAAGAAGGGTCAGTCCCGGGCTCAGAGCCAGGCTGCCAGGCAAGAAAGCGCTGGCGAGCCACGGGAGGTGTGTCTGGGCTCCGTGCCAATCACGCCAAGTCCCAGCCACCCCTCAGCCTGGGGGCACAGCCCCCTGCTGCCCTGCCGCGGGCACGCCGCGCCACTCTAAGAGAGGGGGAAAGAGAGAGCTAGGGTGGAAGCAGAGAGAGGGAGAGAGACATAGAACATGATATGGCAGAAGCAGAGAGAGATATACTGTATATACAAGGTCATGGTTATCTTTATTGTGTATGAACAGGACTCCCCAGAAAATGGAGATTCATACCAAGTGCAAGTACAAATGAGAGAGAGAGAAAGAGAGAGGAAAGAAAATAAGGAAAGAGACATAGAAAACACCGTGTCAATTGAGTGTAGGGAGAAAGGGGAATTGGAAGAGAAAGAAGATGATAACCAGAGAAATGGATGGCGTTCAGAGACTGGGGATGCAAGAAAAAAAGAATGGGTAGAAAAAGGGGGGGGGGGGGGGGGGGTGTTTGGGAAGAAAGACACGAGACGTGAATGGACAGGGGGAGCAGAAAAGAGACGATACACAGAGAAGCAGAAAGACAAAGAGGACACTGAATAGAGGGGGGGGAAGAACCAAGACAGGGAGAAAGAGAGAAGAGTGGGTAGGTGGGGGGCAGAGAGACAGAGGGGGACGGGGTGGGAATGATGTTTGTCAGGGGAGTATACGAGCCCTACACAAGGTCATTGGCATTTCCTCAAAAGAACAAGTGTCGAGTGTGCTTTTTGTTCTCTTGTTGCCTGCCTTTTCTATTGCCGTGGTGTACCATTCTCCACTCTCTGCTTTATCGGCAAAGATAGAGAGTAAGACAAGAGAGGGGAGATGAGGGGAGATAGAGAAAGAAAGAAAGAAAGAAAGAAAGAAAGAAAAAGGGAGGCAAACAGACGAAGTGAAGAAAAGATAAACAGAGAAACTAACCAAGAACTAAGGAACAAGTGACAAAGACAGAGGAAAGGGAGAGAGAGAGAGATAGATAGAGAGACAGAGAGAGAGAGAGAGAGAGATAAAGAGAGAGAGAGAGAGAGAGAGAGAGAGAGAGAGAGAGAGAGAGAGAGAGAGAGAGAGAGAGAGAGAGAGAGAGAGAGAGAGAGAATGTGTGTGTACTGCCATGGAGAGGTATAGGGTTTCCCGTGGCTTGTTTCCCTGACTTAACCGTTCTTGTTAGTCCTGCGTCCACTTACCCCCTTCTCCTCCTCCGCTCGTCCTTCCTTCCCTCGCTCCCCTCGCTCCCCTCCGTCACAAACCATCTCCATCCTACCGCAAATCATGCTAACGTACTGCGGGAGATAAAGATTTTTTGGGGAAAACACACGGACCTTGCTTCCCTCTGGCTATTCCCAGACCAGCGCTCTGCTTACACCGCGACGTTCCAGAGCCCAATTCCTCAGTGTTCAGCAGAGTTTACTTGGGCAAAGGCCCCTGGTCTCTTGTCCGAAAGCGTTGCATGATTACCCAAGTGTACTTAATCTCTGTTATTGTAGCTCTGCTCACATCAACCCTTGGTTTCATCCAAATATTATTGGAGGCAAATGATAATAAATGTTGCAATAAATATGTGGAATTACATTAAGTGCATCACATTTCTCGCAATATCCTGCAACACACAAGTGTCTGTGACATGGCAATGAAATCATGTCATGTCCTATGATTTGAGCTCATTGTGACATGCACTTGTATCACACACGATGACTAACCTTTAAATATAAGCCCATATCCTGTAGCCTTAAGATACAAAGGCCTACGTACACATAAACACATTCACCTACAAACAATCCTAGAAATAATTCAGATGCCTGTGGTATCTAACGCGGTCTCAACTACAACACACAGTAGTACAAGATCCCACCAGGAGTATGCCAAACCCAAACGTCAACAAACATCTTCTCATAGTGCTTAACACACTGTCTTGGATGTGCACCATGAGACGGCCCTGCTATGTTAAGTGGGGAAGACAACACGGTCCAGTACGTAACGTCCTGACTCCAGAACCCACAAGCCTGGACTGGCCTCTCCTCAGAGCTGCTCCAGCTCCAAACCATCCGATACCTCTGCCCCCATCCACATGATTCATTCAACCCTCCGCCGACCAAAGCAACATTCAAAGACGAAACGGTATTTAAAACAGTCCACGGTTTTCCAACCACACTCCTCTGCGCACGCACACACGCATAGACATGCACTGTACACACACACACAGATTCAGGAACTCTCGCTCCCAAAGATAAACTCCTCCCCTTCACATGTCTCGGTTGTGCTCCATTGGCCACCCCTCCTCCTCATACCGGTACACACATTCCCCCGAGCCCAGAGGCAGCTCACCGCCACCGCAGGAGACTGGTCCAAACCAAACCAGCGATGACATCATGCCTTCCTCTCAACCTCCCCCTTATCCACCCCCCCCCCCCCCCCCCCCCCCCCCGAGACATGGGGCCCCGTTCCAAAACGAACCGTCCGAGCCTTCGCTCTAATTACAGGGTAGATCTTGTGGATGCTGAGGAGTGGGCGGGGCCAGAGGAGGACTGAGAGCTCTGGGCTGGGATGCTGCCCGCCATGGGATTCTGACGAGAAACATGTGGTTGGGTGCTGAATGGAGGAGAGAGGAGAGGAAGGGAGACAAGGGAAGACGAGGGGAGAAGAGAGAAGGGGAGAGGAGGGAAGACGAGGGGAGGAGAGAGGAGGGGAGAGGAGGGGAGAAGACGGGAGAGGAGGGGAAGGGAGAGAAGGGGATGATAGAGGAGGGGAGGAGACGGGAGAGGAGGGAATGATAGAGGAGGGGAGGGGAGAGGAGAGGAGGGGAGAGGAGGGGAGAGGAGGGGAGAAGACGGCAGAGGAGGGGAAGGGAGAGAAGGGGATGATAGAGGAGGGGAGGAGACGGGAGAGGAGGGGATGATAGAGGAGGGGAGGGGAGAGGAGAGGAGGGGAGAGGAGGGGAGAGGAGAGGACCACGCAACCCCACAATCTAAGGAGAGACTATTTCAGGCTCAGGTGCAATCCGTCACTTTAGTTTGGGAAGGTCCCATCAATTGTGTAATCGGTAAAAGGAAGCACACACAGCAAAAGACTCCTCCAACAAATATAAACAATCAACTCAAGCTATTTTCAAGCCGTTTACACAATATAACCGCACTAAAAACTATAGCAGATTGCACATAAATAGGATAGTTGTCTGCCTCTATCTAATAGGACTTCTCTGTTAAAGGTAACATTGCCACTATAGCTTTTACTGATCCCTTCTAATTAGAAAGGGGACAGGGCAGACTGTTTATCATCAGGCATATATGAGCCGAGCTTGGATCTGATCGGACAAAAAATGTCACATTTCTGGGTCAGGTCCCCCTGGAGGTTCTGATACCCACAGTGGTGTCAGAGTTAATGTCTCCTCTGCTGTGGCCAGTTTGACCCGTCTGCACAATGAGCAGGATTCGTCAGCCGGGACTGGGCCAAGAGCGGACAGCCAGCCTGTGTTCCGTCAACAGTTCCAAAATTCCATTACTTTCCCAGAATCCTCGGGACTGGCCAAGTCATATATTCTGTTGTCATCCGCAAGGCTCTAATGAAAACCCCCGAGAAACAAAAACGTGTGTGCGTCCGTGTGTGTGTGTCCGTGTGTGTGTGTGCGTCCGTACATGTGCATGCATGTTTAAGTGTGTGTGTTAGTGTGTACTATAGAGTATGAATACATGTGTGGTTAAGGGGTGGGGTATTTGATAGAAATAGATACTTAGAAAAAAGAAATCTTATAATTGTATATCAATAATAAACATTCATTTAGCCTGTTTTCTTCTATCCTGTCAGTGGTATGTTGAAAGTCAAAGTTTGACTTATTGAATTAGCCAGTTCCCTGTACAAACCACTAATGATAGGATACAGTCTATACAGCCTTGAAATGAGGAGGACTCAGCACAGTGAATCACTGACAAGTTGAGTCCCAAAATAAATAAATATTATCAATATCAGTAAAAAAAAAAGAATATCTGATATGTCTATCATATATAATGTGTTCTTGAGACTTCAATGTTTATTTTATTTAGTTCCAGCAACCAAAGGCAAGATGTTGCTTGCCAGGAAAGAAGAATAAAAATCAGCTAAATTAATATAAAATCCTTGTAAAGAGTTTTCCATAGCATATAATGTAGACGCCTTTGATAGGACACAGAGTTATTTTCGCAAATGAAAGTGCCAGGTTCTAATGTGACTTATAAATCACTTCTCGTTTTCTTTCCCTCATTTTGCCCCCAAAGGGTTTTAAGAACGGCTTGATTGCCCCCAGCTTAGGCCTCTATGGGGGATGGCCCAAATCAACACAGCCCCTGCTTATTCATAAAATACAGATATAAAGTTTGTGGCAGAGTTATAAAAAACGGATTACTGCAAAAATAGCTGGATTGACAGCACAGCCTTGCACCTGACAGAGTCTGCTATAGCTGCTTGTGACTCCGTCTGCTCCACTGCACTTCAAACAGTCAGCAACAGCTACAATGCACTGTACTTGACACAATCTGTTATGCTGCACTTTATACAGAGGGTTACAGCTATACCGCACATAATATAGTCTTCTACTGTAACAAAGCACTTTATATGACATTATACTGTACATATACATTATGCTGTATTAATAGTATGCGTTATTATAGAACCACAAGCCGATTGCCATCTCGTTCCATTATATTTGAGAGAAGGCAGTCAATTCTTGGCCGAAATCTTCAAAACTTGGCAACCCACACCAAAACAATCTAGATGGATGAATAGCACGACAGATAGGAGGGAAAATAAGTTTTTTTTTATTTTTTATTTTGATTTGGTTTTCCCTGTCCCTTTAGGTATATGTTGATTATAGTCTATTTGTTGAGATTGTATCATTATTACTTTTACAATCATGAATCACACAACACCTTTATGACAGGTAGCCTTTGCTCGGCTAGGGGTCTAACGCGTGGCCCCAAGACCTCTACAAGTCCCACTCTCCATCTGGGTGAGAAGTCTGAAGTCTAAGATGGGGCCCTGTGCTCCCTTTACTTAAGCTTTAGAACTGGTCCTCTATAGAACGAAGCCTTAAACATGCCCCTCTTCTTTCCTCAGGGGCCTTTCCTTTCAATGAGGAACTTTCTATAGAATAGTATGCACCATACAAGGCATTGGCGAAAAGCCACTTTACATAATTAAGGACTTGAGTCCAGCTTCTTGTGTAGACCTTTCCATTTGTATGTGTTCGCAGTACGTAAAAGGGAGAATGAATCATTCTGGAAGTGTTTTTTGTTGTTGTGTGAGTGTCAGCACCAAAGAGGTCAGCTGTTGGAGAGTGAAAGAGTAGTGAAGGAGACACACACATGCACACACAAACACACAGTGAAGTGTATGAATGAACACACCCGCGTGCACACACACTCTTTCTCTCTCTTTTTTCAATCAGTCATGGTGAGACAACTGACCTCGGAATACTGTATGAGTTCTCTCAAAATAAAAACCAACAAGAGAAGGGAGAAACCGGCTCGGCCTCATCCAGATTCCAACCCTCTTTCACCCAGCACACTGCTTCAATTAGAAACCTCACTGAGACCAACAAATACATAAGCCCACAAACAGAACAGTGATGCCGCCACAACAGCAAAAGGCACTTTGCAACCTAAACTGAACCCTATTCACATCAATTTGCGGTTCTGCGCTTGTGCATTTTGGAACAACGTTCCACACGAGCAGGGACGACACCAGGGCAGCGTCATTGTTTACCATTTGACTTGGACAACAGGGGTTTTTGCTCTTCAAACGTTCTTTTTTTTCCTCTCCGGGCATTCGAAGAGATCAAGTATTACTGTTTCATCCTAGACCACACAGTCACTGGGGCTTGTTAGACTCCCTACTGGGAGAAGAGCTGTTTTCCAGACGTTGCTAAGTACTTACACTTATCTGTTTCCACAGCCTTTAGGTTGACAACCCAACCGTGGTCAGAGCCGCACTCTGAAACATTGTTTCTGAAGGCAACAAGTAGTTCTGTTCGAGAGGAAGAATTGATATCTTTAATTGTCAGCGGAAAGAAATGGGGATGGAATGTTGCTGGGCTATGATAAATGGGAGATGTGTGTGTGTGCCCATGTGTGACACAGTAAGAGTCTGTGTGTGTGTGTGTGTGTGTGTGTGTGTGTGTGTGTGTGTGTGTGTGTGTGTGTGTGTGTGTGTGTGTGTGCGTGTGTGTGCGCGTGTGTGTGTGTGTGTGTGCATGACATACAAATTGTAAGCATTCACACCCTCAACATGAGTACATCTCAAAATCCACTGGGAGCTGCAGCAACAACAAAACTGTCCCCCCAGAGCCACACAAGTCGTCTCACGTTGATCTGGAAATCAAACAGAACACAAACAAGATTCCTCAAAGCTTGATCTGTCATTACTGGCTTAGTGTCCTGGTTGAGAAGGGGGGAGGGGGGGACGCTTACTGTGTCACACATGGGCACTCACGCATACACGCTCATCTCCTATTTGTCACTGTATTGTTTGGTGTTTTGATGTCGCTGTGTATCTTCCCACACACCTTCCAGCTCATCTCCACTCTTCAAAAGGCTGGCATTGGAGCTTGTGTCGTCCATTCAGTTCCCTCCCGCTATCCTAAATCAACCCTGCTGTTTCTCCAACCCCTCATATCCCGCGGCTTGTCTGTCAAACCCTCGTTCCCATTGCAATTAGTGGGAGTCTTGGCCAATTACCAGCGGACGTTGAATGTAGACCTAACTGCAGATGAAAATAAAGGCTCCATTGGAAACAAAGAGCTATATACCAAGGGACCAATGAGCACAGGTGATTTGTGTGATGGTTTGAGAGTCCAGGGACAGTGTGGTTATAAATCTGTTGAGTAGACATAATGGAGGCATGTTGTTGGTTTATAGAGGGTTATGACCCTGTTTGGGTGGCTATGCTGAAGGACACATCTACATACTCAGTTTCTTTTCAAAATTGAACAATAAGATATTGCATAATTGGAGTCGAGTGATGCAGGCTTCAGTCATGACTATTGAATTGTTGCGGATCAGACTTTAAGAAGTAGCAGGCCGACAGTACCTGTTGAATACTTGTCTAGCCCAGGAACAGGATTGGGAATCATTCTGTTCTGTGCGTCTGTGACGCACACCCTCAGGAATGCGGTTCTCTTCCTTTAGCCGTGTGCTCCAATTTCCTCTTGGTCGCTTTACTTCACTCAAATGCTCCAGGAACCGTCGTTTGAGGAATCTGGAAAACACCATTGGGGAATGAGAGGAATTTCTGCTTTTCATTTTCGTTTTTTCCATCTCCGCTTTCTTTTGGACATCCCTACATAGCCGGGCTCTTGAATTTTGTCAGTTTTCTGAACGAAACCCAACGATAACAACAGTTCATAAACAATGAGGTTTGTTGATTGGGGGCTGAGAGGAAGGATGACTGTTATTGGCCGGGCGGTTGGTTCTGCTGGCAGCTGACCTTGACTGGAAGTTTTAAGTGTACTACTTGTGGGCTAGTTTTGTTTTAAGGGCAGCTCTGAAATGCACCATCTCTGTGGGGGGGATGTAATAAAATATTAAAATGTTCTCCTAACTTAGTTCCTTTTGTTCTTTTGGTTCCAAGGGGATGGTGTTGTTATGGACTGTGAATGTCATAGCACGGGAGAGAGCTTGTGGCAATGTTTGCTTTGGACTTTGCCGATTTGCACCCACAGAAGGATACTCCAGTTTTATCCATCCAGTCAACAACTACAAGCATATGGAAAGACTGTAAATTGCATCAAATATCCTGTTATTTGAAAACAGAAAACAATCCATTGTGCTGGTGCCAAATAGAGAGGTGTAAGGGGACCAAACAGATCTGAATTACAAAAGAAAATGTCCAATAAACAAAAAAAAAAGTACAAAATTAAATAGATAGATAGAAACTTTATTGACACACAACAATGTTGGTGGTAGTCTTTTGTCATAGGTAGCTCAGTCCAGTAAGGAGGGGGGGGGGGGGTTCTGGTAATACGAAATGGTTTCATCAGCTCCAATGGTCCTTTTCCACTACATGGTAAGCTACTGGCTTAGATCTACTATCCCTTTTTGGTTTTCCATCTGGCAAATCTGGTACCTATCTTAGCAATATTATTTTTTTCACATTTTCGAATCTGGAACAAAATAATAGCCTTTTCATTGTTATTTTGTCTGTGATGCATAATTTGCTTGTATTGTTCTTTTTTAACTGTTTGTGGTTGTGCGTGTGTCATACTTTTTGTGCCCCTGAAAATGCCAATACTCTGTTCAATAATATTTTCCTTTTTTAACAAATAAATAATGGGACGCCATCTTTAAACAACTTTGATGCTTGGTCTGGCCTACTCAATAATAGGCATGATTTATAGCTGCCGCAATTTCTACTCCATTAAATGGCTGCCTGCAAAAGAGTAGGGGTCTAGCAGGTGGAAAAGAGCCATACGGCTGGTAGCTGTCCCTGTGGTTCCAGTTAGGTCTACTCTTTAGCAAAGAGTGCCACCGTGAGGACATCAAGGGAATTGCCCTTCATGACAATCGCATCATATGAGCGGAAGCAGGCGTTGCATTATGATAAAACAGAGTCCACACTGGCAAGGCCTTTAAACTTTATTCATAGGATAAAGTACGCACCCAAAAACATGAAAGCAGTTAAAAATGCAGTCATTCTCTGTCTTCTATTCAAATACACATTACTCACAGACTTGACATTCAATATAATCTTCATTCGACTTTTTTTCATCGGGATAATAGTCCTCTGCATCCAATCAGTTGGATCATTTCCCTGTCAGCTTGTACACTACACACACACACACACACCACGTGCGCGCACACACACACAAACACACCAGGCCTGGAGGACGAGGGATATGGCGCAGGAAGACTGTCCTCAGAGGGCTGCTTCTGCCTGGGGGAGACGGCTGCTCCTCCCCCCCCCCCCCCCCCCCCCCCCCCACAGAGGACACACTGACATACACAGACACACAGACACTGAAACATACAGACACTGGCACACAGAAACTGACACACAGACACTGAAACATACAGACACTGGCACACAGAAACTGACACACAGACACTGAAACATACAGACACTGGCACACAGAGACTGACACACAGACACTGAAACATACAGACACTGGCACACAGAAACTGACACACAGACACTGAAACATACAGACACTGGCACACAGAAACTGACACACAGACACTGAAACATACAGACACTGGCACACAGACACCGACACACAGACACTGAAACATACAGACACTGGCACACAGAAACTGACACACAGACACTGACACAGACACTGAAACACACACACACAGATACTGACACACACATACACTGACCCACTCAGATTCACTGACACTCAGATGCTGAAACACACACTGGGATCACTTCAGAGAATGACAGTGAGATTCTCCTTGTGTTCTCTTAGTTCATGGTTGTGTATAAAAAGTGCTTTGTCAGGTAGGTGTAATGATGTATTGCGGAGGAATACAATCTATGCATCTAATCTATGCTAATCTATAATTTCATATGTTCTATGCTTCTGTTACATAAAAAGACAATCAATGCTTCAGATATACCAAAATGTGCTGAAGATATATTCCAGATATAATCAATGCTTCAGATAATATAAGTAATGATAATGATGAACATATATTACAAATGTATGATTATGCACCAGAATGTGACTGTCTGAGAGAGTGAATAAAGGGTCATTCTCAAGAGAATGTATCCTATCGTGAGAAGAGGAACGCAATAAGTCAGCATACTAACAGGGGGTTAGAGGACCACACCATGAGCACACCATGGGACACGGAGAGGGCACAATGGGCCTCACAACTCTTGGGAGAGACACCAGGTGATCAAAGGTACGTGAGGTCACACAACTCTGTGGGTCTCGAGGGGGAGACTTTAGGTTTGCACCCTGAACATCACCAGACCCTTGGACTGCCCACCTAACTGCCCAAGCACTCTGAAACTGAATAGGATGAGGAGATGCCCTACCCATCACCTGACAAACACCTCCCTCCCAGGACAGGTACAAGACCTGTGTGCCCAGCACAGCTCAGGCAGTACTTGGCTAGGCAGGACTCTAAGACTTCGGACAAGACCGTTCTCACTAAGGCCTTTGTCTTCTCTACTCTACGAAGTGAGACTGGTAACATTGTCTGGTGTCGCTGATCTAGATTGAGACACCATGGTGTATTGTATTCATTGTTTGATTTGCATCATTTCTTATCTTATTAAACTACAAGGAATTTGGTCTGGCGTTTCACCTTTTATTCTTCCCCACCTCAACATTCTCTGTTGGGAGTCTGGACTGATTTCTGTTAGAGGGTGGATGATGGCTTTCTGTAGCTGAGGTGGGAGACTCATGTTGCTTATACGTGTGTTCAATGTATATACTGGTAAGTGGGATCACAGTCCCATGCATGTATATGGCACATTTCAAGACATCCAATGTTAACCAGCAGGTACACTCTTACGCTCGTCCTGTTCCGTCAAAACAAGCTCATTGACTATGATGTCATAAAGGTTGTTTATCAACAAGCCTGTCCCGGATTCACCTGTCTGAATCAACGTGTTCTATGACGTCATAATGACTCACAACTCTATAAATTCCGGCAGTTCATCGGCGGAGCTCATTATCGCTTTGGAATTTTGACTGAACTTTCTGGCTCCAGCCCCCCCCCCCCCCCATAATAGGGCTAGATACGCCCATGCATGCAGGGCTCTAAAGAGTGCGGTTTCTGTAATTCCATCTGATCTTTTTTATGACATTGTGCTATGATTGACTAAACGTTCCTGTTTAAAGAGAACGTGTTAGTGTTTTGGTAGACATGGTGTATTGTTTAGTGTATTTTTGTGTTATGAAAATTAGTGTTTGAGTTTAGTTTACAATGTGTGATTTTGAGCATGAAATTAAGCATTTTGCCAATTGTATGTTGTAGGTGTGTTGGTGCGTTTAGTTTATGAAACTTGTTAGAAGTATTGAAAAGTATTGAAAATTGTCGTAGCAATTGTAAACAACTGTCATGTGGAGCATGACACCTACACTCACTACTGCAGGAAAATATTGCATATATATATTAATATTATAATTGTTCCGGTCCATGGTTATCCAATTCGCTAGGTGGTGCTGTCAGATAAAACTAGGGTCCAAGAACTGCGGTGCTGAAACTGCAGCTCTGCAGACACCTATGGCAGACACATATGCTACTCGAAGTAGGCGCTGCATTATGATAAAATAGAGTCCACACTGGCAAGGCCTTTAAACTTTATTCATAGGATAAAGTACGCACCCAAAAACATGAAAGCAGTTACAAATGCACTGATTCTCTGTAATTTATTCAAATACACATTACGCACAGACTTGACACTCAATATAATCTTCATTCAACATTTTTTAATCGGGATAATAGTCCTCTGCATCCAATCAGAAGGATCATTTCCCTGTCGGCTTGTAGGGGTCAGACCACACCTTCACACCTAGGTCAACAAGGAAAATATATTCGTTGTTACCTAGACCATAGGCCTAACTTTTAAACAAAAGAGGGGTTTCGATCAACTTACCCACTGGTTGGATATCTGCTTGATTGATTCCTGCTCGGTTTACCCTCTGAACTTGTTCTGCCGAAACAAAATAGTATTTTTACATCATGGAAGCAGAACCTTCATAGCTACTGCACTCATAACACTGCATCCAATACGAATAACCAGCTCAACTATGATTGTAGGCTATTAAGTTTCGTTCTGAACGTATCAACATACTGTAGTCAGCTGAGTGCGTGAGAGGATGGAAAAATATAGGATAAAATGCAGCGGCAATGGCCGTTATAAATCCTCCAAATATTAACGTTATTCTTCTGTTTCTTGACATGTTTACTACTCATTCACCTACAAATAGTGTTCTTCTTCGATTTGATGGCGGGTGGTAAACCAACGTATAAGTGAACACCGCCACCAACTGTACCGGAGTGTGTAACACACCAGCTGACAACGTCAGTATTTCTTTCTGTCACACACATCATGAATGGACACTATTTTGCTGAGAAATCTGGAATATTATACAAACGACTCGACCCAGTGCTTTAGTAACAGATCTAAAAAGAATATTAATATCAGATTTCCACAACATTTGACATGTCTATTCTTTGGAGTAATGTTACTGAGTGTGGAGTAACATCCGAAGGGTCTGGCCACAGAGCAGTAACTGTTCTGAGGGTCCGGCTGAGCTAGGATTGTCGTCTTGTTAAACAATAGAGCCATCCTAGCAGTGTAGTGACACAACTAATCCACTAGATGGGGCTCTCTAAGAAGAGAGTGTCATTGAGTTCCTGTAATCTGTGACACCTTTGACATGTTAAAACTGGAGGATATGTTCATTTAGTTTATCTGTGTGATCTAGCTCACCTTAGTAAAAAGTTGTTTTGCACTGTAATAAAAAACCCTAAACAACCCTTCATATTTTGACGTTTCTTTTCCAGCAAGTATTAAAAATATTGTTGTCTGAAAATGGGAACCCAAGTCTAATAGACAATTATTGGACTTGTTTAGATGGCCCTCCTCCTGTTTCTATAGTTCCTATATTCAGAAGAAGGACTCCACCCAGTGACTTCCTGTTTATCCAAGGCATCAAAAAGGTGTTGTTGGTGTTTTCAGTGTATTGCCTATCCAGACAGGCTGTAGTGAACATGTCTGTCATTTTTAAGTGCTTTCAAAGATTCTGCAACTATTCATAGGCTACATAAAGAGACAGGTGAATTTAGTTTTGAAAATAAATGAAATTAAGTGATGACAGTAGTATATAAAAGAGTAAGACAGGGCTGCTTTGTGGTTAACACCTTTCTAAGCAAGCAACATTGTTGTTGTTGTTGCAGAATGCATGTCAAATGTCATTCTCACACCGAGAGAGAGAGAGAGAGAGAGAGAGAGAGAGAGAGAGAGAGAGAGAGAGAGAGAGAGAGAGAGAGAGAGAGAGAGAGAGACAGAGAGAGAGAGAGAGACAGAGAGAGAGAGAGAGAGAGAGCGGGAACCATAGCCCCCTAAAGGCTAAGTGGCATAACTCATCCTTAAATCAGTCTAGAAACATGAAGCATGTAGTGGGCTTCCTGCTCCTCTCCTCTCTCTGTTCTCTATCCTCTTGGGGTGAGTTAAACTTCTGCATTTAATCTCATCGTAACTTCTTATCTTGTTAGCATTGTGAATGCAGTATAGTAATTCCGAACCTAGTTGAGGCAAAATTGTATTGTAATTTTTGCAAAACACTCACACACACACATCAAACTCAGATCATGAATGCTGTGTTGCGTAAGTACAGTAATCCTTATTCTAACTTCAGTGGATGATTTTTTACCATAAGGTTCTGTTGTTCTCTTAACCTTCACCAGGTATCCATGATTTGGTGGTGACCCAGTCTCCTCGTGAAGTGACAGTCCAGGAGGGAAACTCTGTTCATATCCACTGCTGCTGGAATCTGGACAAAATAAGAGCAACAGTTGTTTGGAAAAACAACAAAACATCTATTAATTCTACATCTTCCTTTCAGCATGAATCAGCCACTAGGCCATGTCATGAACAAGCTCAGCACCATGCAGCTTGTAATTGCTCAAATCTGACCCTCTCAAACGTCACTGTAAATGACTCTGGTTTATACATCTGTAAAGTAAACATAGATATACCATCGCTTTTTCAATCAGAAGGTGATGGAACCAACATAACAGTTACAACCATCAAACAAGTTAACTTGACAAATGGTAAGCATTAAAACAATTGCACATTGTTGGCCTGTACACACAAGCCTAAGGGGGTGAGCAAGGAACCACAAATGCATCCTGTGTGATACCAGGTAAGGCTAAGGGGTCCAAGATATAGGTTGTTCAATGGTTCAGAATGCGAGGCTGCGTGTGAACAGATGTGACTAAGTTAACTATGCAGAAATGTAAGACATTCAAATTGAGGAGGTTGAGATCAAAGTTCATTGATGTCAATTTTCAATTGGAAAGGGACTTTCATGCAGCCAAATATTCTTGTTTTTACAAATTGGGTTGACTTGGGTCACAATTCTAAAAAATACGATTCTGCATTGATTGAATGCGTATTGTCTAAGAAGAGGAATATCTGGTGATGAGCCATGTCTTATTTTAAAAATAACTATCAAGTTTCCTATCAGGGACCCCTCACGCCCTACCACTTTATATAAGTTACAAATTGTGTAATAGATACAAATCCTGCCCTGAGCCAAGGTAATACAGTAGACATGAATGAGTTAACCTTCTTGTGTTGCAAACAACTGGAATATTTATGCAATGGAAGCCCTTGCAATCTAAATGGCATATGATCCCACCATTTCCTGATGTAGTATACAGAGACTTCGAGAGTAACCTTTATATTATTCACATACATTTATTTTAATACACAGGAAAAGAAGAAGAAGAAATCAACCCATTAAATCTCCTGTTTATCATAATTCCTCTGGCTGTCCTGGCTATCCTTTTCTTTGCTGCTCTATTCTGCTTTTTGATTAGAAAACACGGTATGTACTGTGACATGATGAATATTGAATGAAACTGTCGACTTGTGGAGCATAGGCCTTAATGTAATTTAGTAATTACTTTTAGTTGTTTTTACACAAAGACTTCTGAAAATAACTACAGAAAACAACACAGTAAACACCCAGTAGACTTCATCCTGTCACTGCACCGTAATCTCAGTCCTCTAATTTGGTGTTGATATAGTTGTTTTATGATGCATGTTTTGTATACTTCTAGTCTTGGAATCGAAGATTACAGCCAGGGTGATATACGAGGCCCCGCACCCTGGATCAGAGGAGTCTGATGGCCAGAGCACCAATTCCTCCAGAGGATCTACCCAGTGGGTCAGTATGCATATTCTAAGTACTCAGTGCAGAGCTGTGTGTTCACAATGATTATTTAGTGCATATTTTACTTTCTTGTTCCCTTGCAAAAGAGCAGGAATCCCATTTGCTTATTAACTAAATATATAAGGAAATATATTGTGACAGATTACTGCGGGTCGTTTAAAATAACTATTGTACTGACTGTCGAACGTTTGCATTTGGTGATCTGCCACCACAAAGAATTTATAATTATTGTTATTTAATAGCATTTGATCTATTTATTGATGCTTATGGCTGCACCAATGAGATTGAGTATGATGAAGCACATCAACTGTGACCACCTGCATCAAAGTCACTGCACCAACTACCTACAGTAATAGAAAAAATCTGCCCACATAGTAAAGCTCTTGATAGGGACACACAACTAAGCAGGGGGTGATTGTTTTCACTTTAACTTAATTACTGACTCTCTCTCTCTCTTTTCCCCTGTCAGTGTCAAGTCCAGGTGTACGAATCTTTCGATTACTTTGCTGTCGAAGACAACAAGGAAAAGGATGAAAAGATGTCTCAGCTCATTTAAACCTTTTTTATATATCTCCACTGTACTGTTTGCATACTGTATTTCTATTATTGCTGAAATTATTTGCTTATTTTGTCTTTGCATAAAAATATAAACATCTGATGCAGACAACTTTGTTTCTGACACAAAAACTTTTGTGTGAAAGGATATGAACCTGTGCCTGACCGGAATTGAGCAATAGTTCACTATCACACACTTGTGATGCTCTAGATAATTTTCTCTGAGTTTGTGCCTCGAAAAATGAGACATTGATGAATTTAGAAAATGAATGAAATTAAGTGGTGATAGGGAATACAGTAATGTATAAAAAGAACAGGGGAGTGATGGACAGAAACACAGGGCTGCTTTGAGGTTAACACTTTTCTATGCAATCAACAAAACAAGTTCCACGAAATGCATGTCAGATGTCATTCTCACATCTAGGGGGAGATAAGAGAGAGAGAGAGAGAGAGAGAGAGAGAGAGAGAGTGAGAGAGAGAGAGAGAGAGAGAGAGAGAGAGAGAGAGAGAGAGAGAGAGAGAGAGCGAAAGAGAAAGAGAGAACAGTTACCATAGCCCCCTAAAGGGTAAGTGGCATAACTCATCCTTAAATCAGTCTAGAAACATGAAGCATGTAGTGGGCTTCCTGCTCCTCTCCTCTCTCTGTTCTCTATCCTCTTCGGGTGAGTTCAACTTCTGCATTTAATCTCATCGTAACTTTGGTGATCTTGTTAGTGTTGTGATTGCAGTATACTGATTCCAAACCCAACTGAGGCCATATGAAATAGATTGTTTACAAACAGGAATTGTTGCCGAGGGTCAAGGCACCCTAGCCCATAGCATCTGCATAATTTAGGGCACATTTCTTGAAAATAGCGTACGTTTCCTCCAATTCTGATCGGCTAAACATGTTTAAAAGTGTGAGAATTTTAATAGCAATAAGACGCAATAAGACGTTACAGTAAATGAAAGTGTAATGTAAGGAGTGTAGCGCAACAAGTTCTGTAGACAATTGTAATTTAAATAAAATAATTTAATATTACTATTAAATGTATGAAATGTATATGCACCCCTGTCCCACGCACATACACACACCAAACTCAGATCATGAATGCTGTGGTGCGTAAGTACAGTAATCCTTATTCTAACTTCAATTGATGGTTTTTTACTACAAGGTTCTGTTGTTCTCTTTATCTTCAGCAGGTATTCATAACTTGGTGGTGACCCAGTCTCCTCGCGAAGTGACAGTCAAAGAGGGAAACACTGTTCACATCCAATGCTGCTGGAAAATGGACCCTATGAGCAATCTCAGAGCAAGAGTTGTCTGGAAAAAGAGCAAAACATCTATTGATTCTACGTCTTCCTCTATATGTGATTCAGCCATCAGCAAGCAATGTCAAGGACAAGCTCAGCACCATGCAGCTTGTAATTGCTCAAATTTGAACCTCTCAAACATCACTGTAAACGACTCTGGTTTATACATCTGTAAAGTAAACATAGATATACCATTGCTTATTGATTCAGAAGGGAATGGAACCAACATAACAGTTACAAACATCAAACAAGTTAACAGGACAAATGGTAAGCATTAAAACAATTGAACATTTTAGGTCTATTCACAAAAGCCTAGGGGGGTGAGCAAGGAACCGCAAATGCATCCTGTGTGATACAAGGCTAAGGGGTCCAAGATATAGGTTGTCCAACGCTTCAGAATGCGAGGCTGTGTGTAAACAAATGTGACTAAGTTAACCGTGCAGAAATGTAAGACATTCAAATTCAGGAGGCTGAGATGGAAGTTCATCAACATCAAGATTCTCAATTTGAAAGGCATTTTCATGCAGCCAAATATTCTGTTTTTTAAAACTTGGGAAGTTGACTGCATTGATTGAATGCGTATTGTCTCGAGGAGGAATATGTGGTGATGAGCCAGGTCTTAAATTAATAATAACTATCAAGTTTCCTATCAGGGATCCCTCACACCCTACCACTTTATATAAATTACAAATTGTGTAATAGAAAAGAATCCTGCGCTGAGCCAATGTAATAGAGTAGACATGAATGAGTTAACCCTCTTGTGTTGCAAACAACTGGAATATTTATGCAATGGAAGCCCTTGCAATCTAAATGGCATATGATCCCACCATCATAACTTTACTGGACCCTGCAACACAATGGGTTTAGATATTTTTATAAGCTGTTCGTGTAATTCTGACTCAGACTATAACAACACACACACACCTTTAGGTTTGTCAGTTTACATGTTGTAGTATATAGAGACTTAGAGAGTAACTTTTATATTATTCACACACATTTATTTTAATACACAGGAAAAGAAGAAGAAATCAACCAATCTAAATTCCTGTTTATCATCATTCCTCTGGCTGTCCTCTTCTTGGCTGCTCTATTCTGCTTTATGATTCGAAAACATGGTATGTACTGTGACATTTCTGATATGAGGAATATTTAATATGCACATAGGTACTTAGAAATAATCACATGAATCTGATTTGCTAACTTTAATTTAATCTGTTAATTGTAAAGTCAGAAACTGAATTTACTTGAACAGTTTTAAAGGCACACACATCTCAGAGAAATACAACTTGGAAAAACAACAGTTTTTCCTGCATCTCAAAAATAGCCATCACATGCTTCTCAGTGTTATACAATATGTAATGTTAGCATGTTCTGGCACTCTAGTCTTACTTCAGCATTGGCTCTGTCTGCCATCTACACTGTTCTCCATAGGCGGAAATCCCCCCCAATAAATCTCTGTAAACATAACTATGTAATTTCAATAATATTAATAATATGCAATGAAAGCGGTTTGCTGATTATGGACACAATGGCGCTTTTTTAATGTGGAATGTTTTACAGCAGTAATTTTGGTGTCCCCCTCCGGAATTGCTCTTGAGAAAATGTCATATAATCGTCCCCCCTAAAGTTGATAGCAGATTTTCACCACCACTGTTCTCCACAGCCCTCATAGACACATGTGCTCCATTGTACACTACAGTAAATACAAAATTCCATAAGGAACCATTTTTAGTTCTTCATGCTGCTGTTTAGAACCTTGAACGCTTTGTTCTGAGCTGGATGAAACGGTCAACCTGTGGAGCATAGGCCTGTAATTATGTTCATTACTTTTAGTTGTTTTGACACAAAGATTTCTGAAAAGAACTACTGAAAACAACACAGTGAACACCCAGTAGACTTCATCCTGTCACTGCACCATAATCTCAGTCCTCTAATTTGGTGTTGATATAGTTGTTTTATGATGCATGTTTTGTATACTTCTAGTCTTGGAATCGAAGAATACAGCCAGGGTGATATACGAGGCCCCGCACCCTGGATCAGAGGAGTCTGATGGCCAGAGCACCAATTCCTCCAGAGGATCTACCCAGTGGGTCAGTATGCATATTCTAAGTACTCAGTGCAGAGCTGTGTGTTCACAAGTATTATTAAATGTATATGCAATAGAAAAAAATCTGCTCACATAGTAAAGCTACAAAACTTAGCAGGGGATGATTGTTTTCACTTTAACTTAATTACTGACTCTCTTTCTCCTTTCCCCTGTCAGTGTCAAGTCCAGGTGTATGAATCTTTCGATTACTTTGCTGTCGAAGACAACAAAGGAAAAGAATGAAAGGATGTCTCAGCTCATTTCAACTTTTTATATCTCCACTGTACTGTTTGCATACTGTAAATCTATTCTTGCTGAAATTATTTGCTTATTTTTTATTGGCCTAAAAATACCAACGTCTGATGAAGACAACTTTGTTTCTTACACTACATTTTTTGTGTGAGAGGATATGAACCTGTGCCTGAACCTGAATTGAGCAATAGTTCACCATTAAACACTTGTGATGCTGTAGATAAGCTATAAGCTTCTCTGATTTAGTGCCTTGAATGTGTGTGTGTATTTAAGTGTGTGTGTGTGTGTGTGTGGGTGTGTGTGTGCGGGGGGGGGGGGGGGGGCATTACACACATACATAGAGCAATTTATGTACTGGGTACACGCGTGGGGTCTATGTCTGCTGGTCCGCCTATATCTGTGTCTTTGTGCATCTGTGTGTGCCATACAGACTACGACCAAACGACGGTTAAACGAGCCTCTTACTCTTTAGCCATGACCCTACTGTCAACAATAGAGGAACACTAGGGCAGTCCTGTGCAACAAGACTAAATTCACAGGTTTCAGAATAGCCTTTTAGTCTGGTCCAGCCACAGCCGTTCACCAGTATGTTTCGCTGTGTTTTCTTTTCCCTCTGCGTCCCCTGCTGGTCCCTCCGTGTTCGTGTGAATCCTGCGTATTGGATCCTGCATACATGCCGCTCATGGCGCAGCAATACATCTAACCCGGTTTTCCAGACTTTCATCGTTTACTTTGTAGGCTTCTGATTCCGTTAATTGCAAACACGTGAAAACAGTTTTTAATGCGATGAAACCTACACTACGTCGATTTGCTCTACACCACAACAGGGTCTCTACACAAGTGGAAAGTGTGGTGTGTGCTCAAGGTCAATGACAGGAAATGGAAACTTCTGAAATCTTTGACGACTGTATCTGTAGCAGAACTGAGTAACGGCAATAGGGGACAATAAAGAGAGACGGTTAGCGCTGTCTTAAGTCTTTAGAATAGACCTAGTTCTTTTGTCTTTTTCTATTTCTACACTTGATGCCTCGTCCATTAATTGTATATAGCGGATCAAGTTATCCCTTAACCTACTTCTCAGCTTGAGAAATACAAGGTGTTGCGTGAGAGCGTGATAAATATTTGAAATGTGTGAGTCTAACGGCGAATGCGTGATCGGGGTGGGCAGATCGATCTAAAGTATCGATACCAACGTTGGTATCTGTATCCTTAATTTTTAATTTTAATTTTCAATCTACATTCAGTACACAACTCCCTTTACGTCATATAGTGGTTGTGCAAACCCCGCTCCTCTCACTTCGCTCAAGCTCACTTTGCCCCTCCTCCACCTCCCCTGCAATGCTGTGAGTTGTTGCCGGCGTGCACGTGCTGTAACATGACCCAGCAGCACACTAACTGTATTTTTGACAAAACTCTTTGTCCTGCGTTTTATTATGATCATAACCGGATACTGGCAGGCATAGAGACTTTGTGGTAACTGAAAAGTGATGTTCTGAAACTGAAAAGGCTGGTAGAATAGTTACGAGTCTGGTGAGAGTGTGACAATGAAATAGCACAGACAAGGTGAAGGTTAAGATGCAAGACAAGATGTCAAGGTCAAAAAATGACTTTCATTTAAATCAGTGTATCAATGTATAACAGTCTGTTATACATCAAGCAGTAGAGCACTCCTTGGTTATATCTAGTACTACTCTTTTAAAAGTTCACAAACACATCCCATGCTTCAACTTAGACACACAGTCTGTTATGGCCAAACCAAATAAAAAAACTTGAGTCACATTGACTCAACGCAGTTGGCTCAATGAGTCACATTGGTTTTGAGGGAATTTAGTAATCAGACGCACCCACATCACTCAAAAAACTCAATGGTGCTTCAGTATATAGACAAACATTTCTGATACATTCACAATATGAATTCACAACAATTACATTTCACTTCCCCTGCTGTCATGCTACTATTATCAATGCTACTGCCCTAGCTCGGGGAATACTTTTCTTATGAGGCGTTGGCTGTGCACCTTAGTGCAGGGCCTGTTGGCGGTAAATGCTTGTGTAGTGTCTCAAAAGATGTCTCACAAGATCTATAGCTCCATCGCTGAGTGCAGCTCAAAGGGGTTACATTTATTTCTCTCAAAATCCATCCATGACATGAATTTCTAAGCGAATTGCTCATGCAAACAGCTCTTCACATGCAACACCGCATTTTAACTTCATACAATGCTCGGCACATGAGAACATCAGACTGAGATTCTTGGATTTATAGGTAGAGCCTAAATTATAAAAAAGAATATTGTCCGAAACTGGTCAGTGGTGCCACATTTGCCATAGGCGTTTCCCATAAATGATTCTATTGACACAATCGCAAGCCGCCCTTAAATCAAACACAGAACCACAAACACAGAAGTTAATAGGTTCTTTTTTTATGAGTCTAAAGCTGAGGCAAGGCGGGAACAACAGCATATAAATAGGATTCTTCTCCCCCTTCTTTCCTGACTTTGACTGTTTTTTCTCTACGTCCTCACATTATCTGGAGCAATAGCCGCCATGTCCCAGCTCGAGACAGCCATGGCCATTCTGATGAGGACCTTTGACATGTACGCTGGAGCTGAGGGCAGCAAGGCCACTCTGAGCAAAGGGGAAGTGAAGACCATGATGGAAAAGGAGCTCCCATCACTCTTGAAGGTAAGACCCAAATCTTTACTCTCTCAGATACAAAAGAACCTCAACTATATTCTTGCTTGCTTCCATGCTTGCATTGCATACAATACAAACTTAATTACACATCAAATATTATCCCCAAATTAGAGATATGTGTTTTATGAATGTGTATGGATAGTGCTTTAGTCCAGTAACATATTTTGATAACCCAGGATGGTCTAACTTTTAAAGGAACCTTAACATAAGAGAAAACAGTTGCACAATTATCCTATCCCCAAACCCTGGAATGTGAGAACAAACATAGGGTAACTAACCCTACTGTATAAATACTCTTTCAACTGTCTCTCCAGGGAGCTAAGAACCAGGGTGAGGTGGATAAGCTGATGAAGGCCCTGGACCACAACGGAGACTCTGAGGTGGACTTTACTGAGTTTGTGGTCCTGGTCGCTGCTTTAACTTGCGCCTGCCATGACCGTTGCGCCAAGAAGTGAAGCTTTCCATCTGTGTTTCACTAGACTATGACTTGTTTTCCATCCCCTTCGGTGTTTGTCTGCGTCTGCTGTCGTGTGCACACGTCTGATGTCAGCAGACAGTTCACAATGTGTTTGCTTTATAAACAAAATATACATTAAATGACTCTGACTTTTTTTTTTAATGATTTGCGATGGTGGATATCCTATTATCTCCTATTGAGAACATTTCATTACACTATGCACAATACTATGTCATACAGGGGTAGCTCATGAAAGAAAATGATACAAAGTCCCTTTAGACCTTGTGAAGAGCTTGTCTGTTTCTGAAAGCACGACCAGCTAGTTAGGCAGGGGTACAATGTGTCTTGTCTCAATGTGATTTGCACATGAGCAATACCACTGGCAGACCACGGTTTCTTTTTTCTGATTTCCACCATGTCCTCTTTCAAATGTCACTAAGCCAGTTTCACAGACAAGGGGATGGAAAAAACTAAGGCGTGCAAGCCACAACAACTAAGATGTGCGTATGTAGTTAGCGTGGCCAAAGACTATATTCTGCAGAGGTTTTGGTATCTGTGTCAGTTGAACCTGTTAAATATATCCTTGTGTGTTGTCAGTAGCCTCATTGTCAACACTATTCACATTCATCCATCCATCAAGCAATGGACAACAAATCACATGAGATGCCAAGAACAGCATTTATTTTAGCTTGCAAGTTCAATACCATATCCAGACATTGTAAATTGAGACATTTCAAATCAATTATATTCTGACCTGCTCCCAAGTCTCAACATTTAAAAAGGTATTTCTATGCCTCTCACTATAAAAACAAGCTTTTAGAAATAATTACAATAAATAGGCCAATCACCAATTTTCCCAGATGGACATAAAAAGTCTCTATTCTGTTCTACTCTATTATGTGGTATTCTATGACCAGGTTACACATTACTGCAATTAAAATGTTCAGAAAAACATTTACCTCCATTTTAGAAACTGGTACAGTGCCCCAGCCCATAGAACATCATGTTAGGAAGCCTTTTCTATTGTCATTGCGAGGATACTGAGGATACTAATTGGGTGAGCAGTTTATGAGACCCATGGCTACATCCCCTGGTGCGACGTGGTCTTATTAGTAGGCCTATTCATTTATCCAAACAACATCACTCGTGGCACCCCTTGGGTCCTGAGCAATACAGTGGGAGCTTTTCCACTTCATATAATACCTGGTTTTCAAGAAAAAAGTGCCATGCAGACAGACAGACAGACAGAGATTCCTGGCATCATAGTTAGATGCAACGCAGTGTCGATGCTGCCCTCATGTGGTCATTGCCTTTTAATGTATATTTTGCTGAGGGTGCATGAAACAGCCATAATGGTTGTCGAATATGGCCAATAATATAAATTGACTGTAACTTTACCTCATGTAACATTTGTTGCGTTACAGCATTCGATAGGACACATGTCCCAATACTATTATGATTCAAGGCGATTTTCATCAGGAATGAATCCCTACAATTTCATCTTGAACTTCTCAGAGACTAACCACGGCGGTTAGAAGGGTTGTTCTGAAACGTGCGATGAGTATAATTGGATTGCAAGGTTGTTAAGGACACTCTCCCTCACTCTTTCTCTCGCTGCATCTCTCTTCCTCTCTCCCTACCTCTCTTACTACATCTGTCTTTCGTTATCTACTTCCCTCTCTTTCTTCCTCTTTATCTCTCTCTCTCCCTTCCTCCCTCTCCCTCTCTCTCTCTCTCTCTCTCTCTCTCTCTCTCTCTCTCTCTCTCTCTCTCTCTCTCTCTCTCTCTCTCTCTCTCTCTCTCTCTCTCTCTCTCTCTCTCTCTCTCTCTCTCTCTCTCTCTCTCTCTCTCTCTCTCTCTCTCTCTCTCTTTCTCTACCCCACTCTCTCCAGCAGGCATTAGGGGCTTATCTGGGGATTAAGATCCAGAGGGGAGGAGGAGATGATATGGGAGTCAGGAGACACAGGTCGTGGTGGGGGGTAGGGTTAACACACACACACACACAAACACACTTCCTCTCTCTTTGAGACACGCAGATAAATGTACACACAGTGTGAGTGGATGCTGAAGTATGCAACTTGCGAGCTTTGACCTGGTTCCAGCCACAGAAGGGTTAGCGTAAAAGTGCTTATAGTTCCTGGTGTGAGCTGAAATTCCTACAGGTCAACGTCTGAACACTGTAGGACTCTGTTGCTGCAAATTGAGTGATTAATTCAATACTTTGAAATGACATTCATGTTTACAAGGCTGTGACTTGCACTGTACATAATTCAACAGAAGTGAAAGTTCTAGTCCTTGGTGGAGTCTATGATTGGAACGGCTTACACTTTTGATAACGTTACATTGATTCTGTTGTGCCAGGCAGTCTTATCAAAAACAGATGAGCATTTATTATTATTTATTGTTTTAAAGTTAGTGCAAGGTGGTAAATTGGACTCATCCAGAACCAAGTGACAAATTCTGTCAAACTGAATTTCCTCCCTCCATGGCTCTCTGTTTCTCTAATTCTTCCCCTCCCCCTCTCTCTCCATCTTTCTTTGGGATATTGACATTGTGTTATCTGTCTTCAGATGAGCGTCACTGTCCCGGACACATCCCTTTGAAGTATCCACATGCGTGTGTTTGTGTGTCGACATCTGTCTGTGTTTGAACTGATAGGACGACAGTGTTGGGCCTTATCATTACAGCAGGCTGGCCTGAATGCTTCTCTTTCGGCCTGTTAACAAAGGCAAACAAACACAAAAGAAAACAACAGCCATTCAAGCCGAACACTATCTGTCATTGCATCTGACCTCCCATTAGCCTAGTAGCAAGGAACAGACACAGACTGGAGGGTAAGATATTTGCATTGTGACTACATTCATTCCCTTGTTGACAACAGTCTTTCTGTCTCTGAGCGGTTAGACTGGGTGGAGAATGATGTAATCATGTTCTGTCTTCCTGGTTCTTGCTTCAACGCTCTGTGACATAATCAAATGCACAAGTGTGCGCAGACACACATGCGCTCATACTCACGTATACACAGGAACACACAAACACACAGACACACTCGTACAGTATGACAGAGGACTTTGTCCTTTCGTTTTATTGCCTCAGTCAGTCCTCAGAAGGCCTCTACACACCCAGACAGATTTACATCTCTTCTCTCCTTCCACCCCGACATATCTAAACTTAGACGAGCCAATTTTACAAGCAGAGTCTTCCTCTGTCGTCTGGGAACCTCTGCGTTCTATTTTCAAGGTATGACTTGGATCTAAAGGGCAGTCCAATTCGATCCGGGGCCGTCATCATTATGTCATGTCAACGACATTTGACATGAACGGCTTGTCAAAAGCACCTTGCTTCGTAATGGCTAAAATAATTCATTCCTTAACGTCACTGTGACAAACCAAAGAGGCAACTTCTAATGAGACTAGGCGATATATTTGGGGTCTCAGGGGGTGAGGAGCAGGGTCACACAGCTTTCCAAGGACTGGATTGTTCTTTCTGTACATGCTGAGCCATTTTATAGACACCAACAGTGGAAAGGACATAAAGTAAGAGTCCATACTAACTCAGGTTGAATATGCTTTAGATTTCTGATATTTGAAAAACAATAAATTACAGAGTAATTTAACCTGCCTTGCATCCAATGTGACAATACTTTAAAATACACAAATATGTATTTAACCTTGGTACCTTGGCTAAGGTCTGCAAACAGAGTTCATACGCAATTTGTGCAAGATCAACCCTTGCAGAATAACCCTACCATCTAAACCATGATAGGGATTTTTAGGGACAGTGTTGATTGTGTAGGTATTAAAAACTGTCACGAGGGACCTTTCTTTTCAGATTTAGCCATCAACCACAGGCTCAGTATATCACGTGCAAAGGTGACAAGTGAATCAAAAACATGTCTGCATTTCAGTTCACCCAATGGCTGGGGCTCATCCAGCTACATGATGACCTCACTCATCAACTAGAGCACACTCAATGACCTATAGATGACATGCCCTCCACTGCGTCTCCAATGAATTAACCCATTACCTATATAGGAGCAACCAGGTTCAAGACACAGGGGAGTTTGATGGATCTCTATATAGCAGGCTCATGTGAGGATCACACGGTGAAAGACTGAGCAGAGTGCCCCACGCTCTAGAACACACAATGTAAGTTCCTCAGGAAAGACTGTGTCAGTATTAAGTCTTATTTCTGGTTTCACTTCCTCCCCAGTGTGTGTATGTGGGTATGTAAGTATGCGTGTGTCTGTTTGTGTGTGTTGCTATAGACGTAGCATGACAAGTGGCTGAGACAACAAGCTGAGAAATGTGGCAGAGTGAATCATCTGACGATACATGTTGTTGTCACATCCTAAACTGCATCCCTCCTTTTTCTTTTCCCTTTTTTCCCCTCACTGCCGAGGCAACATTTAAAACACAGGCCAGATGCCAGGTAATGGATGTGTTGCGCAACCCATTGCACAACAATACAAAATCAAAGAGGGTAGGTCTTAGCAGAAAGCTTGCGACAGTGACATGTGCTTTACTTCAGGAGGATATTAGGATCCAGCAAACATGCATACGCACACAATTGCATAAAGAAAATAGGAAGTGGGGTGGGGGTGTACCTGTACTACTTTGACCCCATAAAAAACATGTCATTACAGTATCAATCGGCTGGGGGTTGGGAAATCTGATCTCCGGAGACTGCATAGAACCGTCCCAGTCACACTGTCATTGGTCTAATCCGGTCATGGATCAATGACTGGGCCTCTGATTAGTCCACACATGACATACATTTGAATATCATAGAAGGATTAGTGTTGTTTAAGTGTGTCACACAAACAAGTGGCTTTAACCATTTGGAGCTTTCCTCTCCATGGCATAATTTATTGAACTGCAGGCAATGAATTGTGAATGAATGTTTTTCATGGAGAGTCACAAACAATATTTCTTGCTTGACTTCAGCATTGAGTGACATTACTCGTGTATAATTTAACGAGAGTATTGAAAGGGTAATAGTTGTACATCCAGAGCATATGAAAATAGAGCTTTTAAAGCTGAGGATTCAAGAGTTATCAACAACCCCCACCTCTCAAAGAGATTTGAGAAAACAACCACCTCACAGTTCCCTTTGCAAGTTTGCCTAATTGGTACTGACAAAGTCAAACAGATATTCTACAGCGTTTGCATGACATTGAAGCACATTCGATGCAGTGATGAGGTGAGGTTGTAGACGGAACACGTTGCTTTGTGACATCTTTCACTGGCACTGCTCCTGCTGAGAAGCCACCACAGGCTATACTATTTGGCAAACAAAATAACAGGGGTCCTTTAAAACCCTCTTTAATACCTACTTAGCTCTAAAGTGCTACTTCAGCCACTAAAATGCAAGGCTAAATAAAGTGAGAGAGATAGAGAGATACGGTTCTCTTAACTACATGCTCTTATGGTTTCTTCCCTTTAGCACTTATTGTTGGTTGTTCACAATGTGTACTTCTTGTTTTTGGCTACCCGCAATGCTTTGGGGCTATCTTGTTGTTATTATCAGTGACCTATGCACTTTGTAAAGCTCTCTCTTGGAAGTCGCTTTGGATAAAAGCGTCTGCTAAATGAATAAACGTAAATGTAAATGTAAGAGAGACAGAGAGACAGAGAGCAGGAGGGCAAATAAATAAAGAGAAAGATTTTGCTCACTGATGCAGAAAACCCACAACTTCCTTTTCAATTACCCTCAATGACATCCCAAATGATCAATATCTGCTCAGCTATATATATGGTCTATATTTCACTGAGGCTCATAAGCTGCACTTTACTAGTCATGCACTTGTTTGAGCCATTTTTTAAATTCTGTGTTAACGAGAGCGCAATCAATTACAGTCTAACCAGTTGGAGAATAACTCCTGAATTTCACGCCATTCCCAAACGTGTTGACCCTGGGCTGACAAGAATAGATGAAGCATGCCAGATGAACATGCCAACAGCATGCCAACAGGATGGTATCCTGTTGAGATGGAGAGAGAGAGAGAGATAGAGAGAGAGAGAGAGAGAGAGAGAGAGAGAGAGAGAGAGAGAGAGAGAGAGAGAGAGAGAGAGAGAGAGAGAGAGAGAGAGAGAGAGAGAGAGAGAGAGAGAGAGAGAGGCACAGGAGATGGACACAAATGTAATAACAATCATTAAAAAGTAATAACGTGGTGACATTTTTACATTTGTTACACATACATTTTCATTATTAACCGATTGTAAGTAATTTGACAAGTCTAATGGAATGCAATTTCAAGTAAACCAACTACAATATTTTGGATAAATACGTACGTAGGGAGTGAACATGACATTTAAAAAAAACTAACAAACAAATGAAAGAAATGTGATGCGATTAGTCAACAACCCAAACTAAAAAGAACTATACTATTTTTCCCTCTGATGCAATCGTGAGCGGAGGAATAAATCTACTGGTAGTAGGACAGTAGAGGTTTGCCTTGTTGCCTAGAGACGACAAAAAGGGAGGCGCAAAGAACTGTTTTCAGTTTGAAACTGCCCCTTGAGCACGACATGTTGGATCAAAAAGGCCCATTGATTGTACAGACAGGAATTTCGTGCTAGAGCCGGAATGTCGTCGGATTCATTGTAATGTTATCGAAACATCGGCATTGAAAAGAGAGCTGTCGTGCGACGCCACTCGGCGTCCATGATTCGTGATGCTACTGCAGCGGATTCCGGAGCTCGAGCTCGGAACAGCAGCGGGAGAGAAGTAACCGCTCCCCCCTGCTCTCTTCTCCTCTACTTTAAGTAACGGCAGGTAAGGAACAACGTCTTTTCGTTTTAATTGAATTATGATACCGTGTCATCTCAGGATTATTCTGTTTCGAGTAACATTACTTCCCCCCAATTAAAAAAATATGTGGCGCACATTTTTTAAGAGAGAACGTCTTGGGTGTCTGGTTAGGTCAGAGTCAGCCGCTCCGCCTCCCGGCTTTAGTTAGGTTCACAACAACTAGCCTAGCTGGCTAGCTAGGCTAAAGTGCTGTAGTGTCTCCTACTTTTGATGTTAAGCAGTGCACTTTGTCGCATTTTCATGGGGTTGTTTAACCATTTGTTCATTTGACCAATGTCTAAGTCTAAGAATCGTTCCGTCCGATTCGTCTGTTCCAGCTAGCTAGCTAATGTTGCTACACGAAGAACGGCTTGCGACGTTACTACCACTAGGTAGTAATGGCGTTAGCATAACTCGCTGCTGTAGTTAGCTACTTCTGTTGTGGGAATGGTGTTCTGTAGCTAGCTAGGCAACGGTCAGCTGCCCACACGCGCAACTACTGCGTCAGGTTGACACCGGTAGAGATAAAGTCATCAATAAATGTTCAAGCCAACAGTCATCTGAATAATCAAAAATATAACCGCGTAGCATTTTGTCTTTGAACGCAATACATCGAATTCGGATTGGGATGTGAGTTGAGGGCTTGCTAGTTGTCTTCACTCCTCCCGTGAAAGGTCGGCCAATGCCAGCCAGCAGTAAGTGCAGCAGTAATATTTGCCGTCAGCTACGCTAGAGCTGGAGCTAGCATAACTATCATGCCAACTGATTTGGGAATCAAACATCGCAAATCCGGTTGGATCCAGCGAGCAAGCTGTTTCGCCATCGTTTGGCATTTTAGAATACATTGTTTACGTGGTATTGAGCTTGCTAGCTACCTCGCTACGTGTTTAGTAATATCGTAACTAGCGTTGTTAGTGCAGATATTGTAGCTAGCTACAGTATTCTTCTCCTGGCCATGTCAACGCATATACATGGAATGCATAAAGCTAGCGAACAATGGGGATACTAATTGGACTGATACAGGTTTAGGTTAAAGCAATATCGCTGGTTATTATCTTTTGATTAAAGCAGCTAAGCTTGCTTGCAGTCACCGAAAGCGGTAGTTAGCCTAGCCAACGTTATAGATTAACTTGTATGCGTTTCTTCTTCGGCCAATCATACACTAAAACCATATTGGTATTGCGTTTACAGATGATGAAACTTTGTTTTAACGCATATTTGGTTGTGGTTGGACTGCTAATGGTGACAAACATGTAAAGCCCTTAATCGTGTCCTTTTAATGTCTAAAACGGGTAGCCCATAAAATGCCTTTGGTAGTGAGTGACAAGAAGGCCGCCCAATCAAATCGGTGCAGCCTCCATTTGCTCTCCAAGTTATTTCCCTAATCCACTAGCCCAGTGGCACAAGAAGCATATGTGTTTGACAGCGGTAGGATTGCCTTTCAGGAGTTTGTTGCAAACCAGTCAGTGTGGCTTTGTCGGTTTTCATCCCCATCTTTAATGCAAATTTCTTAACAGTATTTTATAAACCCAAGTACACTAACACACAGTCCACACTGAACTTGACGTTTGTAAGTAAAACCCCTAGTAAAGAATGGGTCAGTGCTTATAGCACCGTAATTGATATCCAGTCAGTCATTTAAAGACCTGTTCCACAGCTTCTTCACGCCAATGCAACACTTCAGTTGACATACTTTCATATGCATAGCTGGCATGTTTTACATATTGTTCACTCATCAGTTAGAGTTTGTTTGACTTTGTCAATGCCTTATTTGTACTTTTAAACTTTAACCTCTGGGTGGGATATTTAAACTCCTGTCAGATCAGACCAATACGATGCACATATTGGTGCATGCATTGCCAACGATCCGATACATTAAAGAGATGTATTAAGTCAGTACTTATGCGATACAGTAAGATTCACCCATCAAGTTGCCCATTTCTTGACAAATCTTAAGTGTCGCTAAACATTGGATTTGTAGCAATTAGGTGGAACTTGTAGACCTCTTCCTCCATAATAATCTGATTCGATGACTCAACCAGAAACCCTCCAACTCATGCAAGGCAGGGCCAAGAGGAATCCATAAAGTATTGGCTGCAAATTAATGCACACATTTTTAATGGAGTCATAGGCCCTGTACTAATAATTACATACATTAATTTGATTTTACTGGTGCTTAGTTGTTTGAAACGAGGCATCCTGAGTTCATCCCCAATTGTATCCAGTGCACACTTGGAAAAAATATAATTGGGCAATCACATTGTAAACGTTTACGACTGTGCACATGTGAATGGTTAGTACCTAAAGTTTATACGACAGGATGTCAATAAAATAGTTTGGTTTGGCTCATGGGATTCCCAAGGACAATCTGCATTGTAAAAGAAGCACCAACTCTCAGAGGAACCCATTAATGAGCTGGTGTCTAAGACCAGCACTATCAACAACCATTACAAACCCTCCTAGGGGACATGGTGGGGAACTGGGATGTGTCTGACAAGGAGGACTGTCGTAATCAGACATAGTCCTTACAAGGTGTACAGATTATGTTAATAAATGCATTCTAAGGTTTTGTTTAATTCTTAGTTATTAACATTCCTAGTCAACATTTTGACAACGTGAACACAAATTGAATGTTCATTTTAATAAATGGGTTCCTAATTCATCCACTGTCTGAAGATCTTCATTCAGTTTAACAGGGTTTTTTATGCGTACTCTTTGTTATTTCGGAATGCATTACCATGCTCCTTGAATTTTTTTTGCAAAAGTGTCACAAGTTTGTTTCTTTTCTTTCAGGTTGTGCCGGTGGAGTAAGCTATATCCCCACAATGACCCCCTTTGCCTGAGACGCAAGCACGTCCTGTGTTTTGCTAAATAGCTGATAGCTTTCATCCATTCAAGCCATGCCCGACGAGTGAAGATCTCCTTTTGCTCTAAGCAATAAAAAATAAAAAAGATATTGGAAAAAAAACACAAAAAAACCTCCCACATGCCTCCCCATGTAGATCCCCTTCAGTGCATCCTGCTGGAGTGAACCCCCTCCCATCCAGATAGGCATTGCCCTGTCCTCACCCCTTCACCCTCCCTTCTCCACCCCACCTCCACATACACCAGTCACAATGCCGCTCCATCTCAGAATGGCCAACACCTAAGCAGTCCCATGCGTCCAGTGAGCGCCGAGTCGGACGGTCCTGCTCCTCCTGAAATCTTCTCGCGTCCCCTCCCCCCAGTGGGCCCCCTGCCTGCCTCAGAGATGTCCCTGCTCCAGTCGCTGGGCCCAGTGCAAAGCTGGCTGGGCCAGGAGCTGGAGAAGTGCGGGATCGATGCCATGATCTACACCCGCTACGTCCTCAGCCTGCTCCTGCACGACAGTTACGACTACGACCTGCAGGACCAGGTGGGTCACAGCAACAGCACACACATGCACCAAGTTCACAGATTGGTTAAACGTATTAAACAACTGTGTCCTAGCCTAGGGCCAAGGAATGTTATAGATCTGAATCCGAGTTGAAGAAAATTGCCACACATGCCATAAGGTTCTGTCAAATCGACAGTGTCTTAAGACTGGACTGTGTATTACAGGAGAATGACATCTTCTTGGGCTGGGAGAAGGGAGCTGGGAAGAAATGGGGCAAGAGTAAGAAGAAAGGAGGTACAGACCTGAGTCTGGAGGAGATTAAGAAGCAAGCGGCTGTGCAATGCCTGCGTTCTGCATCTGATGAAGTAAGTGTTGCTCCACCCTAGTGTTTCAACAAGTGGGTGTGGGTGGTGTTGTTGGTGGTAGTTTATTCTGCGCTACTGTTCCATGGTTTTCATTTATCTGACCTGACGCATGCAAAGAGATGTATTGGGTTATGCTGGATATTGAATGACTGTTTAATTTGAACACCAAAATGTTAGGAGGCTAATAAATCCAATGAGAAGATTATTGAAGGGATATCAAAGTCTAACATGGGAGAAAAAGAAAATAATCACGTGAAGGTGGAGGGTAGACGATTGGGATAAAAATCCCAATTACCATACCATTTAAAAGTAATCTGCTCTCTTTGCACTGGTCACTTAAACTTTGGTACTGTCCAGGGTTGGACCTGTTTTAATAGCAAGGTTAAATTAAGGTCAGCGGTGAAGAATTGGAATTTTAAACAATAAATCATGGATGACCTTGCAGGCAAGTGCCCTTGCGGTATGCTCCTGAAGACTCCATTATATTCTGTGCCCTTTTCCAGGGGAAACATGAATGTGATTTTGCTGACATTCTCCCGAGCAGTTGGCAGCAGTGTCAGAGGCAGTGAGTCCATAGTAGTGTGGAGAGAAGGGAGCGCCGAAGGGTGTGTAGGGGGAAGGGTCTGCTAGGCAGAGGAGGAGTGAGGAGCGAGAGCTGATCTCTGGGGACTGCACTCTGCAGTCTATTTTTTAACCAGCACACGCTGCACGGGATTGCAGCACTGAGCAGACTGTGTCGGCCGTCAGCTGACCGCTATTAGCACAATGATGCAAGAGGAAACACTGGGTCAGAGGAGAAACTTTTTCGATTTAACCGGGCAGCATGGTAAGGAATGCTAGTTTGTGTTTGACAGTGGAGCGTGTATGAGTTTTATGATTCTGGCAAATGGGTGGAATTGTTTTGGTGGGCTGTCCTTTGAAAGTAGTTGCTTTTCCGCTAGTGCGCATTGCTCTGTCAAATATTTTGACGTGGCTGTCTTTAAATAGATGGGATACGGGTGAACCTTGTTTACAAGTAAACAGATTACTTAATTGTTTAGCATGATATGAGTAAGATGTCTCAAGATCAAAATTGAAGTCACTTATGTTAAGTGTTATGGCTGAATGAGATTGTGCTATGGGCCATGCTTGGTCATACTTTTTTGCTCTGCATTTTCCCCCTCATAGCTAAATTTAACACAGTCCTGGTACAGCATGCCCAAGCTCTGACAGTCAGCTGGTAAACTTCTGTCAGCTTTATGTTAATACCCTGCAGTCAGTTAAACAATGGGGTCATAGTTGGGGTTTAAAAACATTGTCAAAACAATAAATTATAGGATTCGTATAATTTGTCCAACCATCATTTATTAGTGATGAAAACATACAATGATTACATTCATTATTAATGTCCAGTTGCTCTTATTTTAAATATGTCTATAGTCTTATAGTGGTATCAGAAATAGGCAGTGGGTATTACATTTATTTTCTTCTCCACAGAACTCTGGAATTGAGAGCCTGGTTGAGGAGCTTTGCTCCAAACTCAAGGACATCAAAAACAGACAGAAAGGTTTGCTTTTAATGTTTCTAGTTTGTGTTAATAAAGGAAATACAATTATTGTGAATGTTTCTGCTATTGTCTTAAAAATGTTTGTGTCATTGTAGAAGAGAAACAGATCAGTAAGAAATCAGATGGATCTCAATCTCCTGAGCAGGCGGAGTCTCCTTCTTCAAAGGACCAGGTGGAAATGTAAGTTCCTTAACATTGGTTTGTTGGCACATTCGTTTTATCTCCGAGCAGGCATAATCATTTGCTGTTGACATCAAATGTAATACTGTATGACACTATTGAAAATGTATGATGTGCCTAGAATTGTTTTACATTTTTATTTAAGCACTGTTTTATTATTGTTTTCAGGTATTATGAAGCCTTTCCTCCTTTGTCAGAGAAATCTGTTTGTCTCCAAGAGATCATGACGGTGTGGAACAAGGCTAAAGCCTGTGCTTACTCCAGTTCATCATCTTCTGCGGCCCCACAGACCAGCACGGATACCTCCTCTCCAAAGGACTGCAACAGTGAGGGTGAGGCTGTCAAGGAAAGAAACTCTGAAGCATGCTGCGCCACCACTATCACCACCGCAACCAGTGAGAGACTGCAACAGCGACGCAGCAAAAAAGAGAAGGAGAACCGATACCATGGCGCCACAACAGGAGAGGACAGAGGTGCCATCCATGGCAAGAGGCAGACGAGGCACAGGTCAGAGGGCAAGTTCCGCCCTCGGTCTTGGTCATCTGGCTCCAGCGAGGCGGGCTCAAGTTCCAGCGGCAACCAAGGGGACTCGAAAACATCCAACAGCAAGGCGGTCAGGATCCGTCATAAGTCCAAGGAGCCGGGCAAGTGTAAGAGAGGCCGCAACAGTGGACAGGTGAAGCTAGCTCTGAAGGCCATCGACAAAGAGGAGAGGAGGAATGCCGGAGGGAGTAGCAGCAGTGCCACTGGAGGTCCAACGAGGCAATCACAGCTTTACAAAAAGGGGAAAAGGCCGCTGAAGGAGATTGGTAAAGATCCAGGCTGGGGGGAAGCAAGGGAGCTTGGAGCAGAAGCCCAAAACAAAAAGGAATACATGGAGGAACCCCTATGGTACACAGAGCCCATCACCGAGTATTTTGTACCATTCAGTAGCCGAAAAAGCAAACTGGAAACAAAGTACCGGAGCAAGCTGGACTCTCCAGGTGGCCTATCCATGTCCACCGACATGGACAGGCTGTCTGAGAGGATGCAAGGGATCTGCATTGCCAACGCAAGCTTCCAGAGGGCTTACCTTGCAGCGGGCACCTTTGTGGACGGCCACTTTGTGGAAGGTCCAGGAGAAGCGGATGAGGAGGCTGCCGAACATGATGGGACCTCAAGCTGCCCTCCGCCTGAGGATAGTAGAGATTTAGATGACGAGCATCTTTCCGAATTTACTCACTTCTATGAAGTCGATTTTTATCAATCCATATTGGATCCTAGTGCCTCAGACTCGGTACATGAGAGTCGGATCTTGAGCATGATTCGACAGAAGAGCAAAGAGCAAAGAGACTTTGAGGCAGAATGTTGTTTAGTGTTAGATGGCCTTGAGCTGCAAGGGGAAAGTGCAATAAGGGTGGACTCGAATGAAGCTTTGGGAGCGGATGGATTCTTCATGCAGGATCTGGAAAACATGGCTCAAGTCTGGGGATGTTATTCGTCCTCTAGTTCCGAAGATATAGATGGAGAAAGCTTTGCAGGAGACTCTCCTGTTCAGCTGTCCTCCATGTTGGACAGTGTGTCTTTTACCTTGTGCACGCTGCCTGTAAACCTGGAGGAACCCTATCTCCCAGAAGCCACCAGTGAAGCGCCTGGTCTGAGCTCTTCTTGCTTCTCTCTGTTTGAGCTGCAGTATGATAGCCCCACTCTTCCTTATCCCTGCGACTCACTTACCGTTGGTCATGAAAACAACACAGATTCAAGTAGCTGTCTAGATCCACATTGTAACAAACAGTCTCGTTTGCTAATATGGACCAAAAATAGTGCCTTTGATGAAACTGAACATTGTTCAAACCTTTCGACGCGAACCTGCAGTCCATGGTCGCACTCGGAAGAGACACGTTCAGACAATGAGCAAATAAATGTTCAAATAGAGGAGTCCGCTCAAATTGGCAATGAAGAGATTAATTGTCTAATCCCTCCAATCTCTGGTACATACCTAGAGGAAGAACTTCTGGACTTTTTACATGAGGATACCAGTCGCCCATGTGAGGAGGCCAAAGGTAGAACGGGATCAAATCCAACTTTGACAAAGAAATCTAAATTGGAGTCCATATGCGGCATCGCATTAGAACAGGATGAGAGCAAACAGTACAACACTGGCATGTTTTCGGATGACACAAACCAACAGAGTGACAACTACAGCTCAGGGATTATAAAGGACATTTGGACTGCTATCGGGGAAGGCGATCCTACACCATCGCTAGGAAGTGAGAAGACAGGGGAAGGCCTGTTCCCAGAGGAGGCGACTGGCTACCTCTGCAGCTGTCTAGAGGTGCAAGCAAAGGGAGGACCAATTCAGGGACCTCAAAAAAAGGCCGTGCAGCGCTCCGAGTACCACCTGTGGGAGGGCAAGGAGGAGCAGAGCCTGGCCAAAAACGAGCTCTCCAAGGTAGATGCCGCCGGGGATTACATGACTCCGTCCAAGCCCTGGGACGTAAACCCAGAGAAGGACAACACGTCGTTCATCCTCGGAGGGGTTTACGGTGAGTTAAAGACGCTCGGTGGCGATAGGGACTGGGCCGTGGTGCCACCAAGTGACACACGGGGCAGTCTGCTCCAGTGTGCTGCCGCAGCCGCCTCAGCTTCCGGTTCGGACGTGGTCACCATTGCTGGCACAGATGTGTTTATGAACACTGGCAGCTGCTTTGCGCCTGGCCACAAGCAACTCTGGAGGCCCCTGGTCTCCTTTGGGCAGAGTGACCAAGCCATGAAAGGATGTGGGGACGGATTAAATAAGGGATTTTCTTTAATCTTCCATGAAGATTTACTGGGATCCTGCGGAAGTTTCCACGGAAAGGAGCCAGGACCAGACTACCCATTCACGTCCTTCGATCTGAACAATCCGTTCTCTCAAGTCCTCCATGTCGAGTGCTCGTTTGAGCCTGAGGACATGGCTTCGTTTAGCCCAGGATACAAACCCAAATCTATCCTGTGCTCAGACTCTGATAACGAAGCCTTTCATCCACGGATCTATGGAATCAACCGGACTCAGTACAGGGCCATCCGCATCTCCCCCAGGACTCACTTCCGACCCATATCTGCCTCCGAGCTGTCTCCTGGTGGAGGAAGCGAGTCGGAGGCAGAGTCTGAGAAAGAGGAGCTGAGTCTTCCCGTCCTGGCACCAGTGGACGTCTTTGACGATCCTCAGGCCGACCTTAAGCCTCTGGAGGAGGATGCAGAACGCGAGGGTCCCTACTATGGGAAGTCAGAACTGGAATCTGGGAAATTCTTACCCAGATTAAAGAAGTCTGGCATGGAGAAGAGTGCTCAGACCTCTCTGGATTCACAGGAGGGCTCCAGCACCCTCCTGCCAATTGCTGAGCAAGAGATTTGCTTAGACTGTAAAATGGCTGCAGCAGCATCAACGGCAAGCGGACGGATGGACGTCCCAGCCAATAAAATCCAGAAGGAGGAACCTTGCAGAGAAAAGGATGCCTGCATTTGTGCAGCAGCAGCCCAGATTCCCAAATATGGGATAACCTACGACGTCGTAGAAGAATTGCAGGAGGTAAGTCTTTTCAAGGTGAATGTAATAATTATATTCATTGTAGTAGTGTGTTAAATCAGATTGTGTTCCGCCTCCTTCACACACCCACGTACAATACAACTTTTCCTTTTCTCCTACGTAGTTCCCCCTGTTAAGTGCTAGTGGACAGGGAGCAACTGGCAGCCAGCAAGATGAGGTCTGGTGGCAGAACACGCTCTGTTCCTCCCTTTTCCCTGGATCTCAGTGTACAGGTGAGATACTTTGCATACATGCTGTAGTACGCGTTTTTTTTTCTTCTGTCACACATCAAGCACTATCTGGTGGAATTTTGCTTACCAAGACTTCCCTGTTACTGCAGGGAGCAGCAACATCTGAAAACTCCAGCTCAGCTTGGAGGAAGCTTGTCATTGAGAAGACATCGTCTCTCCTCATTTGACAGCTCCTGTCCCCGCAAATACTGGGCGGGGGTGGAGGACTCAGACCCGGGACACCCATAGGCTACTGGTCTGAGGATTCTCCCCACCACAACCCACTTCTTAACCTTGCTGATTTTCATTTACTAACTCAAACCGTGTGTAATCAACACTTCACGTCACCAAAAAAGTGAGCGAAAATAGGAAAAACACAAAAAACATGTTCCGCACGTCTTTAACTGATACCGTTACCGGATATCTAAAGACGTGCATTTTAGATTTGTCTTAGTTTTATTTTCCTGACATTAATCTTCATTAGTCACAGTTAGGCCATAGTCAGTTCTGTTTAGCCCTCAACATTTTGTTCTTTTTCTCCAACCGATTTTGCTTTTGAACTAGGATACTGGTAGATGGTGGTGTCCAAATGATGGCGCATGCTTGTCCGTCCTAATACTCGCACTCCTCTTTCTAGATCAACTGCTACAATCTCAATGACCTAACTGTGATGCCACTGTTCATAACATAGTATGAGAGCACAGCTCGTATATCTTCTTTCTCCACCCGTATCATTCAGGAAGTCAGTGTTTGAATGGATGTGGAGCTTTAGTTGACAATTATTTGTCAAAGATGTTGGAGATACATTTTATGGAGGCTTTTCTGAATGTGAAGGACAGGGAAAGAACGTGTGCTGCTTTCATCTAAAATCTGTAAAATTTAATTTTCCCCAACAGTGTGAAAAGTTGCTCTAAAATAAGTTTGATTTTGAATGGTGATAGTTTTTCAGAACCTATTAGTAGACAGAATGGTTTGTAAGGCAAATAAATTCTAAAGAGGAGAGATTGACAAAAGTTATTCAATAAGAAAAAAAAAAATACAATATGGAGAAAAGAATGAAAAAAGGACGTTTTTGAGTTTGGTTTTCTGGGGTAAATTCCCTTAACAAAAGATAATTATAGCTATGTCTGCAGAGACACCATGGGAGTGCAATTTAATTAAAATATTTTGGTTAAAGTCGTAGTACAAACAATTGGTGCTATGAATATGTTAACATTTCTGTTGCAGTTTGATATTGTGGCAGTGAAATGTAGATCCTAATAGTTTTGTTTAGTGTCAGAGAAGTGTGTAAGATCCATTGATATCTTTTGAGAAAAATGTGAAAAGATAGAAGAAAAAAAAATGGTGTGACTGCTGATGGTTCTCGCTAAATGTGGCTTGGTTTTTATTTTAAAATAACTTAACAGTTTACTGGCCTAAAATACAATTGAACTGCATTACACAAAAGCTTATAAGATTCTATAACCGGGGAGGAGTTAAAGAAAAACACATTGGTGCCATGCATTTCATTGTGTAATCCTTAAGGGAAGCAAGATAATACAATATTTAATTGAACTTTAATACAATAAAAGAAAGACAAAAAAATCTGATTTAAGATTTCTCAATAGACACTGCTAACTTTGCAAATATTATAGTAACGTAAAACATATTCAAGGAAAAAGTGGTAAAACCAAAATAGAGCCAACATAATTACACCAAGGTACAAATACTTTCTTTCTGAGGTGTGTTTTACGCTAGTTTCTTTTTGGGTATATGGTATAACCTTTTGAAATATCCATAATGTTTCATTTGTTTGTGTGCATCTGCATTGAAATTGTATAAACACTGGTTCAAAGTTACACCGTGCTTAGCCTTTATCACATTATAAGAAATGTGTGCACAACAATGCATATGTTTTTGTTCCCCAATGTTCACTTTTCACAATATTTCAGTTTCATCATAAGCCCTATGGTTGGATTGGAAGTTTGTTTGTGGTCTGTGCAATGACTATTAAATCCTAAGTTAACTCACCTGTAAACTAAGTGCATTTTAGTATCTCTGTGAATTGCTCATGTCTTCAAATCCTAGTCCGTATTTTTGTTACTGCTCATACCCAAAATGTTGCTATTAAAGTTCCAGGGGCAATTCCAGGGTTTGTCCTCTACCTTTGAGATGAAGCACAGATACATGTTCCTATCCCATTGCTTTTATTGTGATGCGTTCAATGAGCAGTGCACGCGTTCTCCAACATTGTGTACATACTTATTGAAATGCGCTGTCAAAGGTCACGGTGCCTCCATTGTGAGCACAGTAAGTGAAATGTTGTCCGTCCGTCTCCCGTCCCCCCCAATCCTTCTAATATAGGCAAGGGGAATCACCTGTTTCTTATAAGGTCTGAACTGTCTGCCCCAAGTGTTGTTGTTTTTGTTTTGTTTTTACACACTTTCTCTGCAAATGTCACCTGTTATGTTTGAATGACAATACCTGAAAAAGACTACTTAAACGTCAGGCATTCATATGATATATTTTTATTTGACAGTTGTCAGTCACTCAGGAATTCTTTACTAAATATTTTTATTTCAAAGATCAATAGAAGGAATACATAGACTGTGGCAGTGCTAGATTCAAACAGTAACACCATTATTTGATATTTTGAGCTAAATGTACAACAGGAGTTGATTAATCCTAAACTTCAGAGTGAACTGTATAGCACTTAATTTAGAGAGCTTTGGAGCAAACCAAGACATTGCATAAGCAATGGGAGGGATGACTATCCCTCAAGTCATATGCAATATCTCAGTGCATGTAAACTTCAAACATTCAACAGGTGTATATGGGGAGTGGTCAACATTTTTGCATGGAAGTTATTTTTTGAGGGGGGGAAAGCTGATAGAAACTAAACATCCTGGAGTGGCTTTCAAATTGAGCAGCATGGAAACAAAGCACACTCCACTCCCAAAAAAAAGGTTTTAGATTTTTACAGGTTTAATTACTACAGGTGAGGGATTAAGCAGTGACTAAGATATATTTAATTTGTGTGTGTGTCTGTGTGCATTGGTGTATGTGTGAGACAGTCATAATAGCAATTACAGTATATGGTAGTAAAATCAAAGAAGGCATCACATGTTTGCATTTTCTTGGTTTGGTATGGTATGGTTGAAAAAAAAAAAAAAAAAAAAAACATGGAACATTTATCAAGAAAATGCAAGATAGAGAGGGAGTGTGCATTAGACAAACTACATTGATGAGGTTAAACTAATTTGAGTTTTGATGGCTCCAGGGTCTGGAGAACATATCCAGCACTGAAATTGAGTTTTCCTCGTGTTCTTTCCCTTGACAACCAACACCCCCCCCTCCCCCCATGACAACCAACACCCCCCTCCCCCCATCTTGACGGATCCCTTAATCCTTTCAACCCCATTTGTCTCAAGTGGTTGTATTGTTCCAATGTACACCCTGAGTAAATTATTTTGTTTCATTGTGGAGTTTCTTAACATCTAATAAAGAAATAAACCAAATATATTTGCCTCTGAATCAGTCTGATTTCATTTTGTATACAGTTTTGAAATAATATTCCCTTTTTATTTTTTTACCTTGAGATTTACTGATCTACCTGGGGCAACGTCAATGTCTCAAGCAGAAAGTCATAGAGGGCAGGGTCATTGTATAGTGAGCTATTGGCCTTATAATTACTTCACAGCATTGTTAGGCCAATAACAATTTGGTGCAGTAGCCTACCTCATAAAATGTTTGCTCAGTGTTTTTTCCTGCAGCTACAGGCCAAAAAATGTAGGCTAAACAGTAGTCCTAACGTAATTGGCATTAATAACCGCTTCTGTTTGTTAATTAAAACACGAGTTGTCAAACTTTATCACCATAGAATGTTTTAATTAATTGATTGTAAGCCAAGTTAACCACCGCATTAAAGACACAAAACTACCAACGCTTTTTAACATCAAGGTAGACTCCATTCAGGGCACGGTATGAAATAAGACGATTATTAATGCCTTCGGAGTTTAAGAAGTGCCAATCTCCAATCGATGATGTAGTCTTTCTTGGCTCGATTACATTGCACTCTTGTCGGTAACTTTGTTTTAAAATGGCGGCGGATACACTAAGACAGGTATGTTATTGTTCGGACTGTCAAACTTGTGAAATGCCTGTAATTTCATATGAACATGAAGAACGTGCTTTCTTAGTGTTGCGTTATGACATTCGATCAAAAGCGTCTCGCACATGGAATTTTGCTACGACAATAAAGGTATCAGAAACAGGAATTATTTGAGACGTCAGCAAGCAAGCGATTGCCTGTAACTCAGGCGTCAAGTTTTCATGACAATTGCTGTACTTTCACGCCAGCGAATGTCACACCCACTTTGTTAGTTTTTGAGTTGCCACCGGCGAATGAGATGTTTTGTCTTTGTACCTTCAAGATAATTTCCTACTATGTGCTGCGTTGAGGTCTGAGGTGAGGGTGGGTTGCAGCAGCGCATCTTCATGTACCGCTACTGGACACCTGCCGCGTAAGCGACCCACCTGTAGCACCGACATGGCACACACAACCGAAGGGACCAAAGACCGGGCAGCAGGAAGCGAAAGTGGTATGTGACGATTTTTAAATATTTTTTCTAAATAAAATAAAATTGAGAACAAAAAAGTGAATTCGAAAATGTATGATGTAAAGATTGGGAGCATGAGTGTCACTTCCTAAAATGCAGTGTAGGGCCATGTCATATATTGAAGATAAATGCTCCATCATCCTTTGTTTAACCTAATACAAAATTGTGGTTGGACACGCTATGTGTGTCTGTGGGATAAAATAACAGGATTTTCTTGTCTCTATTGTCATCACAAGGGTACTTCAAGTATGAAATGGAAAAACAATATTTGCTATAGTAACATTTGAGATGTGTTTGATCAGTTTGTTTTCTGTTAATATAGGATTACTTCAGCTGTTTTGCTCCATATAACAATGTGAAGGGAGATTAAAATGAAAATAACAGTCTATCTTCTGTCATAAACTGTGTGGTTGAAATGTTAAAGATAACAACTACAGGGTCTATAAAATCACTTTCGGTGCCGGCTTGTGATCAGTGAATAGCAGTGTCACCACAGCAACAGATGCTAATTATTTTCCGAGGGACATTGGAGGTTTATATTCATAGGGAGACACGTGCCTCCGTTTGCACAGCAACAACCTGTGCCCCGCCTCCTGCACCCCTTGTTACCATGGACTGTCATGGGGCGAAGTCCAGCTGCAGACTCACATGACCACCTATGTTCAGAGACTAAATCTACGGTTTTGGTTTGTGGGCTCAAGGAAAAATCTCTACTTCTTTAGTAGAAATGTTAAACTTTGAAAGTGTGTCAAGGTCTGGACTCATAGCATGTGAATTGCACTTGAGGATACTTTTTTGTATGATTTTTTCCTAATTTTTCCTTGTTGAGCACGGTGGGGATACAATCGCCAAGGTTGCGCCAGTGGCATTTTAATCTGCCGTCACGTGTTTACATACTCTGTGAACCTCCCTTCAGCTCCTTGGGCAAGAAAGGAAAGTTCAAAGAGAGTTGTTCATTTTGGCCTTCAGATCCAGCTTTCAGCAGCAGGTGGTGCAGTCAGGAAGCAGGATCAGTCTGTGCTCTCATCCTATGGAACATAGCCCCACTGCACTTTCACGCACAGGGAATTCCCATGCATTGTGAGAGAAGAACATGCACTCAAAGGGGCTGAGTTTAATATGTGCGGCAAAGCACTTTATATAGACCAATAAAAGAAACCACACAAACGTTTGGGTGTCAATACTGTACACGTTTTAGAGATTTTGATACTTTCTCCTCTCCTCTGCTTTGTTTTCACCATTACTCCAATTTCTTGTCCAAACTGCTCACAGTAAGTCAACATAGAGCCTAGCCCACAGAGCCTGGTCTGTACAGTCCTATTCTCTGGTAACAGGCCTTGCATGCTTTCAGAAGGCCCTGTTCACATTACAGCGTCAGATCCAGTTTCAGCCTGGTTACCGTCGGATATCTTCTTTCGCCTCCCTCCATGTTCTCCTCCCTTCTCGCTTTTATCTCTATTTATCGTCGTCTTGTGTCTGCCTGCCTCGCTCAAAGGGGGGATTGTTTAGCAGGAGGAGGAAGAGGAGATGGAGGGAATGTTGCAGGAGGAGTGGAGGAGGGAAAGAAGACGCGGATGCAGGAGGAGGGAAGCTTAAATTTCAGGGTGCCACATTCTTTGAGGTCGGACGGATCTGTCTGCATTCTCAAATAGGGCAACCTGACCTTAATCCGTGTCACTCTGTTTGGTGGTTGCCGGGTGGTTGCCGTGTCACGCTGAGAGAGAGCATGCATAGTTACAGTGTGGATGGAAACTCATTAGAATTGATTAATCTTTCAAAGGTAATGTTTAGTTTTCGAAAGAAAAACTTTTGCAATCAGATGCATACATTTAGCTATTTCTAGTCATGCTTTTTTTTTTTTTGCAAAATGTCCTTAAGAGCTTATTTAGTTTGTGTGTTCGATATCATCTAATGTTTGTATCCCTTTCCAGGGGTTTCTGGACAAGCCATTATGAAGAATGGCATGGTCAAAGACCAGGCCTCCACAGCCATGCCACCAGGCCCTGACCTCCAACACCACAATGGCGAGCATAACCCGCCCCCCCGACTGCCCCAATACACCTTGCCCAGCTCCAAGCCCTTATCCTCCAGCCCCAGATCCTGCAACAGCAGCCCCCAGCCCAGCTACCTTCACCAGGACCAGGATCAGGACCGCCACAGCCTGGCCTCCCAGGACTCTGGCATCCCCACCTTGGAGATCAATCACCCGGAGCACATTCACGCCCTTCCGCGCCCAGGAGACGGAAGCCTCACCCTGGTCTCCAGTCTCGACCAGAGCCCTGCCACCCTACCTCTGGACCCGTCTGGCGACAACAGCCTCAGGAAGTCCTCAACGTTCCCCCGCAGCAGCTACGATTCGGTCCGCCTCTTCAGTCCCTCTCCCAGGACTGGGATGACCCTGAGGACGGGGGGCGCCGGGGGCGTTTCGGGGACCCTGAACCGCAGCGACGACATCTCCATGTGCAGCATGTCGAGCCTGAGCACCGAGCTGTCCGCCACGCTGTCCGTCTCCAACGAAGACATCCTGGACTTCATGGTGACCTCTGACTCCAGCGCCATCGTCACGCTGGAGACGGACGAGGGCGCCGCGGCCCACTTCTCCGACGTGACGCTGTCGTCATCGCCGGGTGACTTCGGAGACCTGTGGAGCCCGAGGCGCAGGCCGCCGGGGTCAGGGGTCGAAGACGAAAGACGGCCCAAACGGCTGGGGCCGCTGGCGAGCTTCTTCAACAGGTAACTGGCCGCGTCTAACCAGCCTATTTGGTACAGCCCGTTCAGTTCTTCGTTCCACGGCTACTTTGTCCATGGAAAGCAACACAAAAGACGGCATTGCTTAAGATTACATTGAAAACCTCCTTCAAACACTATGTATATAAAGTATAGCATTTGAATTATTCAGCAGATGTTTCCCAGATATGGATTAAGGATAGCCCTAAAGTGAGAGAAAAATTCTATGAAGATCTTAATTGAAAATGCTTTTGGTTACTAGGTTTTGTGCGTCTTCATAAACATTGAGATAGTGCTACAGCAAATCGGAAATACAACATGCAGAAATGTGTGACATGCAGAGATGTTTCATCCTATCTCATTGTCCAACATAAGAATGGAGGCAATGTTGGCCTAGCGCTTTTTAAAACTGAACATCCAATTTGAAATACCTGTGCCTTCTGTTTTCGATGGCACCCATATCACTGGGAAACCTGTTTAACCAATGTACCCACGCCTATACACACCCCATACATCTCAAGGGAACTTACATGTTGACTTGACAAACATATGCTATCTCACGCTCACAGTTCTGGTAATATTTAACCTTTACTCAAAGTTAACCCATCCTTCTTTTCTTTGTCTATGTAATTCTGGCTCCCTGCTTTAACTCACTCAAACATCCATGACGACACACTGTCTAGCAAACTGAATGCCAGCTGGTTCTACTATTTCTAACATCTATGACACTAGTGAGGAAATGGTGGAGACTGGAGTGTCGACAAATTTAAATATCACAGGGACTCATCTAGTTTGGACTTGCTTATGGTATAATATTGTGTAAGTGCCAAAGACAGATTGTGTTGTGCAAACCAGTATCATCATATTTTTAGTTCTCAGGCAATTATCAAGTTAAGAAAGACAACCGACCGTGTAGTGCTTTCATAAAAGTTGCACAACCTTGTTCAGGAATGTCAGTAGTTGTGTTTGTGTGCACGCTCATGCCCACGTGTTTGTGTGCGTTTGCATGGGTGGTGTTTATAGTCCATCCATCCTTGGAACTGTAGAAGCCCTGCTGAAGCTGGGAACACCAAGGGGAAACAGTCCAGAACCTTCCAGTGGTTCAGTCCCATCCTCATGTCACACAACATCCTGTGATACGTTCTGTTCAGGGAATGTGAAGGACAGACAGGGAGAGACTGAAATACTTAAGTCAGCTCCATTTGGTTCACACTGGTTCGATCAATTAGAATGGTCTGTCTCTGTATCTGTTGGTTGCTTGCTGTACTGTACTTGACTGTAAGCCTGTCAGTTTGTGCCTTCGTTGTCATGTTGCATATAAACTAAATACAGTTAGTCATTGTTTGCAATGGGGTATTGTTCTGGCAAATTTTGATTGGAGTACTGGAGAATATATTTTTTCTTTGTTTGTTTCGTCAAGTTCAGTGAAATGTCCTTCAAGTATAGTGTAGTCTCTGTTATGAGGAGAAGTTCATTGCAATAGTTCACTTCCTTCCACACATCCGCCCCCACTTACCCTGCACTTCTCCTTCTGGCAATCTTATCGCCTTAGTCAGTCTTGTTTTTGTCAAATCAAAGCCACCTGCGTTCTGTGTTAAGACAGACGTACCACCCTGTCAGCCTCTTGTTTGAACAAGCACAAAAAATCCCTGGTGCCATGAGTTGGTGACCTGACACTGTCTTGCTGTTTCAGGACCTACAATAAGAGCGGGAAGTTTGCCCGAGGCTTGTTCAAGGTTCTTACTCATTTGTGAGCCTCTTGAAAGCACCTCCCTCTCCAGCCTCTTAACTTATCATAGCCTCTCTTGGTATGCCTCGGTCTCTCTGGAAGTTACACGTTCTCTTTCCCCCGCCTCATGCTTTCTCTCAGTTTATGTTCGCACATGCTGTCTCTCTCTTCCCCTCTCTCTCTCTCTCTCTCTCCCCCCCCCCCTCTCTCCCTCTCTCCTTTTCTCCCTCCCTCTCTGTATCTCAGCTGGACTCCTTCACTTGGAGGCGTGTGGGGCTCTGTTCAGGAGCTTCTGTCACAGGACACGTTTCCTTCACCGTGGCGGCCGTCTGTGTCTCTCTCTCTATCCCATTCTCTTGAGATAACTCTCGAGATTCCTTTACAGGATCGAGTTCTTTGTTTTGTTTTGTCGTCCTGAAGAGTTTTTGTGCAGACAGGATGGCTGCCCCCTCGCTTCTGCTGTTTATTGACAGGTTTGTACTGTGTCACAGGCACGCCTGTGTCTGTAACATTGTGGACGGCTCTTATCAGTGCAGGTCTATGCCACTAAATACTTTCTGCTGGGCTAAACCATAGAATGGGATAGATGCCCTGCGATTTAAAGGGCTGGGTGATTCCAGTGTTCCTGCTGGTGTTCTAGAACACGGCCTAGAGAGGCCAGGAGAGGAGCACTTTGTTCTCTGCTGGCCTGTAAACTGCTTTATGACTGTAATCTATTCGTAAGTGTTTTACCCCTGCTGAACAAGACATTCCTGTTTTTTTTTTAGCTTGAACATTTTTATATGTAATTTAGTCAGCTTTTCACTTGTTGTTTGAGGGGGGAAATCCTGTTAAACCCCTTAGTAAACTATATCAAAGTTTCCATAGTGATAGTTTAGGATGAAGTGTGGTGCAGATTGTTTACCACACTTGTTTCCCCCAGAGATTCAACCTTTGTGTTTGAGAGGCTGGTGTGTCCAAGTCCACCTCTGTGGAGGTGGTTGCAGTCAGCAGTAATCAGCTGGCTTCCTCCTATTTGAAACGGTACGACTCTGGCCCGTGGGGCTACTATCGTCTAACAGCACCTGTAAACACTGTCACCATCTGGTTTGTTTTTCATTCATTTGGCCTCCCGCTTGATTCTTAATCACTTCGATATGAAAAGGGCTAATCCAATCAGGATTTCAGCCTAGCTTTTAAGAAGCATCTTTGCCAAACTTGCTGCTTCTAAATCAACAAGGCCCACACAGCTATTCTCATCATTGTAGTGATTGTTCATTGTTTTGGCCACAGCGGTTTTGTTGTCATAGCATATGCAGAGTTTTATGAATAGAAGGAAACCTGACATTAACACACTCATCCAGCCTCATTGCTAGTGCATACCCTTTAGCTAGCTTGTGTGTTTGGAGTAATGGACAGCCTTGCATCTCTGTTTATGGCTTAACTGTGTGCTGTATAAGCAGTATTTTTGAACCCATGTGGGGAGTATATTCCAACCTTGTATGGCGTATACAATTAGACAAGAAGAGGTAAAGGGTTTCATTTTTAATTACAAACCCCAGAAGCCATAAATTCTGGTTATGAAAGGCTGACAAGATTAGCACAGAGTGCACAGATTTTAATTATATTTTTGTATTGACCTTGTGCTTGACAATGAGCAGGCGTGCTCTCTTTGTTTGCCCTGCGGGCTACTTCCCACTAAAAGCCTGGTAATCACTCACCACAACACTGGAGAACATTACTAGAGGTGTGTTTCCTACTGGTTAACTTGCTGGGTTTAGTGACAGAATAAACTTTTGGTAACGCAAGAGTTCAAAAGATTTCTCCTCAGGCACCTTGGTGTCTTTCAGTGCAACTTTGCACGTAACTCCATGTGACATAACACGTTATGCCTAATTGGCTTATCAAATAAGGTGTAGCTCCTTCCCACTGTTGTCGCCTCAAGCTTTTCATCACAACAGCTTGGCACCTTGTTGACAAATTCACTGACAAATCCGTTTCATTCGCTGCTTTCCAGCATGGCAATAGTTGTGTGTCCCTGTAGCAAACTGGAAAACCTGTGAATGTTTGAAACATGGAGGTAATACCTGTGTTTCTGTGACCAATGGGCTAGCATTCAGGGGGCCTCTCGCTTCCTTTCCTCATTTCCAATAGAGGAAGGTTGGCATCTAACGTTTGAGTTTTGAATTTTAAAATCAGCCATGTCATCGCTGCCTCTGGCAAATCCAGCCAGTACAGAACAGAAGAGACCGCTTGATGTAGCTCTGCAGTGACACCGAAAGAGAGAACCCGTCATCCATCACAACAGGAGACAACTGAAGAATGTGTTCAAGTCCTTGGTGAAGACTCATGAATTAGTCTTAGGCGCTCTCTACTTTAAAGCTCTCTACCTTAAAGCTCTCTACCTTAAAGCTCTCTACCTTAAAGCTTTCTACCTTAAAGCTCTCTACCTTAAAGCTCTCTACCTTAAAGCTCTCTACCTTAAAGCTCTCTACCTTAAAGCTCTCTACCTTAAAGCTCTCTACCTTAAAGCTCTCTGTAGGCCAGTTTGAGAACTCACCAAGAAGGTTTGTGAATCTGCAGGTTTAAAACCAGCAGGATTATTTTTTTCTTCCTCTCATTGATTTCCACCCTCAAAATTCAGATTCTTTAGTCTAGTCGTCTATTGATCTGGTGCTAGTGTGGTGTGTGTGTGTGTGTGTGTGTGTGTGTGTGTGTGTGTTAGCTCAACCCCTTGTGTTGTGCAGTGACCTGACAACAGGAGTCTCTCACCAGTGTCAGGAGGTCACTCACAGACAGCTTCCTCAGGGGTTAAGGGGTCAGGGGTCAAAGCAGTTGACCACACAAACACAGGCCCCCTGGGTCTGTATCATTATGCGTCTGACAGAGATGTGTCTCAACACAAACAGATACACGTCCACAGCCACTGTTTATTAGCTGTCCTCTCACCACTATCAGGCTGGAGAGCCAACATCAGTTATTAGGTCTTGACAAATGGTCAGCCTGCGTCCGTCTCATTTAAAAAGACTCGATTCGACAAATGGAACATTTTACTCCTCTTTCATTGATTAGCAAATCTCATTAGGCCGGTTAAAGCCAATCGACTGGCCAAGAAGCTTCCCCCGCTGCTTTGTACCCTGGGACTCCCCACCGATGGTGGTAGAGGTTCAGCAGTTCTAACTCGATTGCAGCGTCTCTTTCACCAACCGTCTCTGGAGGAAAGGATCCCTCGCTGAATTGCTCCTCCCAAAGTTTTTTTCCATGTTTTCTCATCTTTTGAGTTTATCTGGGAGTTTTTCCCTATGTCTTCCTTGAGGGTTTAGGTTTGGTTGAGGGGCAGTTCTATGGGCGTATGTGAAGCCCTCTGTGGCATGCTTGCGTGTAAAAAGGGCTATACAAATACATTTTGATTTGGTCGATCGACGCATCTTAACCGTATTCCTTAGCACTCGGGCCAAGCGGCACGCATTGAGACACGTGCGCACCCACACAGAGGACCAGCTGGGAATGACCTGGCATGTCCACCAAACATTCTCCCTGTCCGTTATGACCCTTCTGTTTAATTATAAGTTGACCCCCTTCATTTGCCGCTGGGTATTCATGTCCTTTCACAGCTGGGCTCTATTCGCCAGCTTCCAATTAGAGCTTCCCATTGTCTCTCTTTGTCAACACACACTTGTCTTGTCGTCTGATGTCGATGCAGGAAAGATACAGTGCGGGGGACAGACCCTCATTGAAACAGTCCAGCCCATCATTAGCATTAGCTCTTAGCAGTTAGCTGTGAACAATGCTAACTGCTAAACATATGGCTTCAAAATGTTTAGTTGCCTCGTGAGCAAATGTTTTTATGTTGCTAGGTGCCAAGTGTTTTTAGCTAATAGTACACCAAGACATAACATGTATTTTATGTAATATAATACAACGAATGTGTGTAACATATATGTAGTTGTTTTCAATAACAGTTGCAGGTCTAGACTGAGGCCTAGCTGTTTGTTGTTATACTGTAGTTCTGATCCTCAGTCTGAACTGTAAGTTACTGCTACCTGGGTTGTTGGGGGAATTGTGTATAAATGTGGTGATTTCCCTACGCACCAGTGCAGACAAACAAACACACACACACACACACACATTCAGGCTATTGTAGTTGCCTGGCCTCAGGTGACTGGATGCAGCCAGTGTGCTCTCAGCTGTTGACTGTGGTTGTTTGACATCCTCATTTTCCATTTTCTCTCTTTATTCTCTCTCCCTCCATTGTCCTCTCAGGAGTCTGTTTGCCAAGAAGGTGAAGGACACTCGGCCAGTAGACCAGAGGGACCCAGGCTGGAAGCTTTTTGGGAAAGTCCCTCTTCGGGAAACGTCCACCAAGGACCCCGGAAAAATCCAGAAGGTAAGATTAACAATACTAGGCAACTGGAGCAAGAAAGTGGATGGGGCTGTCTACCATATATATACATTTCCTGCTTTAGATAAAGGGTCTACATGCCTGTGTGTGAACTAGTGGTTACAGGCAAGCAGAGTTCCTTTGAAGGATACAAATACAAGAGTCTGTTTAATTAGAATAAACAGAGCCAGGGAGAGCACTTAGAGGCCAGACTCAATAACCTTGCAAGAAAAGCCATACTTCAAAGCTATACTACTGGCATCAGCGATTGTCATTTATTTCCAAAACCACAATTTGAAGAAAGGCCATCAATCTGTCAACCATGCACATTCATCTACAGAGTAATGCCATGTGCATTGCAAAGGCTTCAGGATGTCTGCAACACAAAGTTAACACACAGCACATGATTCTTTTATACAGTATGACATTTGTGATGGGTCGCTTATAGGAAACTGTGATTGTTCATTAAAGGCCTGGTTTATCAAGCCATACATATTCCCACTTTGAGACATTATACCCCCCAGAATCAGAATAAAGTTGAATCACCAAGTAGTTTATACAACAAGGAATTTAATTTGGTGTGCAGGTGCATAATACATTCAATGAATGCTGTCAACATCCCAAAGTATAATAGAAAGACTATTTGGTTGCATGAAAATGCCTTTACGTCGGCAAAGTGTCATGAATTTAGATGGTCTTAAATCTCTGCATAGTTAACCTACTCACACATGCAATGGTTCAACCCACATCGTGGAGCCGGTCTCACAGACTTCCAGATTAATGGCGTGAGCAAAATACCAAATTCTTGTAATTTTACACAAGTTGCACCTGTGGCTTAGCTTGTAGCCAACCCTGGACACTCTTTGTGGAGACACAGGGGTAGCTGTAAGTTTGAATGTCACCTAAGGCAAAGTCAGTGTCGACCTGCTAAATGTCCAATTCGGTACACAACACGGAATTCCAGTGTCTCCATGAAAACAATGTGTCTTGTGTGGTTTGCATATTCCGTTTAGACTGTTCCAGTGTAGCACCATTCCTGGAAGTTCAGAATGTTTGGTGGCCCCATTTCCCAACGGTACCTACTGTACCAGTCAAGCTTGAGAGACACAACCCCCCCCCCCCTTTCCCCCGAGGCTGAATTAACTCAGTTGAATAAAGACAACCATGACATCATCCGTTTTAATGAGTGAACGTTTACTACAAGCAGGCTGTGAAAGCCAGAGAGTTTTGGAGAGAGAGAGAGTGTGTGTGTGTGTGTGTGTGTGTGTGTGTGTGTGAGAGAGAGAGCGACTGACAATGTTGGTAGTAGACTGCACACAGCAGACCCAAGGCAAGGCTTTCCGAGCGCTGACAGAGTGGATTACAGTGGAGAGCAACGGCTCAGCCGCTGACTCCATATCCATTTATCTGGGCTCCATCACCATGGCTGGCAGGGTACTTGAGAGCACAGACCTCCTCTCATCCCGGCGGTGACTAATAGTGGTCGGCGGTGCTGATTCGCTGACACACACGCACACTACAGGGAGAGAGGGAGAGAGAGAGACCTGATCCGCTGTGCTCTGTACTGATGCAGGATTGCTCTGGGTAGCGTCATTATGCGTGCTGGGAGGGCGACTGAGTGAAGGAGAAGGGAGAGACGGAGACGGAGAGAGAGCGGTATCATGCTGCTGCATCAGCTCCACCTACCTGGGGTGTGTCCCAGCGACAGGCCAGCTGTCCCCTTGCCCTCTTCCTCCTCCTCTTCCTCGTTGTCCTCTGCGAGGGCTGTAGCAGGAGCAGCCATGACGGTGTTTGGAGTTTGAAAAACCTTCACCACCACTCCCCCCCCCCCTTCCCCGTCTCCCCCTCTCCTCTCCGGTGGTCTGGGAGTCTGTACGGAACTGCAGCGTTCATGGTGAGTGAGCCACACGCGTGTACATGTGCACTTCTGGACGTTCACGGGTCCATGCTTGTCTTGACGCGAGGGTGAGAGGGCGAGCTCCACTGTCTACCTTCTCTCTCTCTCTCTCTCTCTCTCTCTGTCTCTCTCTCTCTTTCACTTTCTCTCTCCGTCTTACGAAACTGAGAGAGTGATGTAGTGAGGTTCACAAAATCAGCCTCATTAAGGTCCTCGCTGTCATCCGTCGTGTGAAGTTGTGTTTTTTATATCTGTTTACAATAAGAAATAAGCCAGTCAGCATGTATCTTCATTCCTTAGCAACAAAGTCTTATTTGTAACGTGACACTGCCAATTAGAAGACACAGTAGTCTTTCGTAAGCCCTGTTTTTTGTGCAGACTCCTATTTGATCATGTTTCATCCACTTGTCCTCTGTGGATGTTTTACGACGCGTGAAAAGCCCTGAAATATTCAGTCGCGCTCAGCGCAGGTTAAAGGGGTCGTCAGATGGATGTCCGTCCTTCTTTCATGCCCTCCGTCGGAAAGCCCCGAGGGGGTTTTCTCTTTCCACCGCGGTTTCATAAAAGGCTCTGTCATGCACCCTCGGTCGTGTAGTCTAGAGGTATTGACGTAATATAAGATCTACTAGATTGGTGAGGGGTGAAGAACAGCGTGAATATACGACAAGGACAAGGGATTGAAAGACAATGAAGGGTCATTTTTATACAATGACTAAGGAGAAAGGGAGATGGGTGCAAATGGAAGGCAACATTTCCCAACTTACTAGTGTGTATGCACCAATGTTCCCTATGTGAAGTATGTATAGCTATGTGCAGCTGTCACCTACAAAACTTTTTCTTCCGGAAATGAACCGGGACAAAATAATAACAAAATGTTAAACTGTGACAAACTGAGCCGTAGATGAAGAAGAAGGCAAATATTTAACAATTTCGTCACAGACGAAGGAGTGGTAGAACAAAGATTTTTGTGGTTTTGAATGTGGCAGATGTTCTTCTGATTGACAAGGGAGACAGTAGGATTAGGATGAGTGGCGAGCGGAACAACCAATATTAACGGAACACCACGATGAGTTCTTCCAGAGAGACAGAGAAGGGGAAACAGACATGCACACAGGACACGACCCAGGACAACCTGTGTCCACAACAGTAACGCTCCCAAGTCAAACCAGGCATGGTTTTCTCCCCCACTACTTGTTTTCCAGAGTTTCCCCAATCCTCCCCTCCGTTTTCTCTCACAAACTGTTCTCCCTAGTCCTCTTGGCTTCCATGCTTTCTGACTCGCTCTGTTCTTGGTTACGGGAAGCCCCGTAAGTGTTTACACCATATCATCTGTTAACCTAGCCTTTTCCTTGTCTGGCCTAGACTGCTGTTTTGTTCATTCATGGTGAATGTTGTTTTGCCCTCTCTCCTCTGTTGACTGTTGCTCATTTGTATTGGAGTCTCAGTGAGTCTCAGTCCAGACTGGCCCTGCCTTTAGGGTAGGCTGTGTGTGTGTGTGTGTGTGTGTGTGTGTGGGTGTGTGTGTGACTGTGTATGTGTGATGTCTCAAATTGGACAGGAGTGATGGCCAAATCCCTGGAAGGTCTTCGTTTCGTTTCCACCAGCTGTCTGAGACCCCTGCTGTCACACACACACACACACACAGACACACACACAGACACAGACACACACACAGACACACACACACAGACACACACACACAGACACACACACAGACACACACACACACAGACACACACACACAGACACACACACACACAGACACACACACAGACACACACACAGACACACACACAGACACACACACACAGACACACACACACAGACACACACACATAGACACACACTCACACTCTGGCCTAGCCCACGCGGTGTTCTCACTCCCAGAGGAATGGGGGAAAAGGCACTTAGTTCTTTGACCCAAAAATGCCATTTCCAAAACACCCTGGCATGGCCTGTAGCAACAGTCAATTGTTTCCATTAGCCTACCCTGTGTAGCGTAGACCTGACTACAATGTCAACCTTTTATATAGGTGGGGAAGTTTGTTTTAATAGCACCAGCTACTGTATGTAGTTGCTCATATATTTGTAGCCTTTTTGGCAGGCAGGCAGAGAGAGGGAGACACACATAGCTCTGACATCACTACCAGGAAACAAAGAGCCAGCTTTAATGAGACACCTTGTGACAACACAGGTTCCTCTGGTGACACGTAACCCTGGGATACCGTTTGTGCTCCAGGGGGGAGGGGATGGGAGGGGAGGGGGGTGGCGGCACTAAACCAGGAAATCTGATCGGCTTGCACGATTATCTAGCCTAGCCACTGAAACCCGCTCGCCGTTAGGTTCACCAAGTCAAGACTGCCACTTTAACACAGGGGACAGGTCCGTGTTGGTTCAATGCGATTGCTAATGCTGGGAAGGGGATTTGCCGTGTTCAGTTGAAGGGATTCATCGGCACCATCTGTTTTGTGGGATTTGTTTTTCTTTGAAACCCCTGTGGTGCTTACAGGAGGTAATACCCTAATCCTCTCTGTTAGGAGCCAGTGAGAGTGGATGTGACGATGCTTTTTAGTAGACAATGCCTTTTGGACAATCTCCTCCACGCTGCGTAGCCTTTATCAAACATAGGCCTCAGCGTTCAGTACACACACACACGTATGCTGTTCTTTATGCACACAAATGCATGCGCACAGACTGACACACTGTTGTCGTCTCCCTCTGTCTATCTTTACTGTACTATACTTTTGTTGCCGTTCACCTTGTCGGCAGCCACCTGCAATGCTGCTGGAGAGGTGCAGTGCTTCCCCCCTCCCCTCTCTCTTATCCCAGCCACTTTGCCACTGGAGCTGCCAATGCTCCTTCCCAGACAGTTCTCAGTTCCCCTCCTATCTGCAGCAGAGCGTCCTCGGCTCTGGCTCAGTGCCCCCCCCCCCCCCCCTCTATCTAGGAACTGACTGGTGGCCCCAGACCAGGAGGTGAAAGCCCTCGGTTTAACTCGCCCGTGTTGTTGTTGCAGTTTGGAGTACATGTGTAGGAACGCACTCCTCCAAAGCGCCACGGCGTCGAGAAGCCTGGCGCACCGGGAACCCGAAGGAGCTGTGAATGGATTTGAGATGTCAGCAACAGCTTAGCGAGACCCTTGCGCGAGCACGCGCGTGCGTGTGTGAAGTGTCAGGGAATCTGCAGTGTGAGGAGAGAACGTCAAACGTAGCGCCACTTCCCCCCTTGATCTGTGAGATGAGGGCAGATGAAAGGAGGAGACGGGGGGGATGGGGGGGGGGGACTTGAGTGCGTATGTCTCCCTCCCACCGTGTCTTTCCTCTCTGCACATCCTTAATATCCCTACATCATTCGCTCCTGTTCTCCCTTGTTCGCTGAGGCGATTTACACGCTTTAAGGCCCCCCCTCCCTCCCTCTCCGTGTCTTTCAGTCCCGTATGCTGCAGATTATGTCTGAGTCACTTCACTGGAGAAGGCCTCAGGATTTTCCATTCCTCCGTTACCCTTCACCCCCCCCCCCCCCCCCCCCCCCCTACCTGTTTTCCGGTGCAGTGGCCCTCCTTTGTCTGGGGTGATGATAAGAGGGAGAGTGAACGCGGGGAGCCTGGCACTTGTTCTCGCCTCCTCCCTCTCCAGTCCATTAAGATCCTTCTCTCTCTCTCTCTCTCTCTCTCTCTCTCTCTCTCTCTCTCTCTCTCTCTCTCTCTCTCTCTCTCTCTCTCTCTCTCTCTCTCTCTCTCTCTCTCTCTCTCTCTCTCTCTCTCTCTCTCTCTCTCTCTCTCTCTCTCTCTCTCTCTCTCTCTCTCTCCCTCACTGGCTCTCTCTCTCTCTCCCTCACTGGCTCTCTCTCTCTCTCCCTCACTGGCTCTCTCTCTCTCTCCCTCACTGGCTCTCTCTCTCTCTCCCTCACTGTCTCTCTCCCTCACTGTCTCTCTCCCTCACTGTCTCTCTCCCTCACTGTCTCTCTCCCTCACTGTCTCTCTCTCATTAGAGGCTGAACCCCAAGTCCCCCCCCCCCCCATGGGTGCTGATGTAGGCACGGGTAGTGTGTGAGAGAGAGAGACAGAGTGAATTTGTGTGTGAGGGACAATGACCTGACCCTCCTCTCAGCACCCTATACTTGCTGTGTGTTGCGTATGTGTACTCTTAAAAGTGTGTGTGTGGTCCTGCTTCAGGAATATGAAGCGAAGAGTGTCAGAGCTGGACCTGGCAGCCCCTCCTCTCCCAAGCAGCAGAGCGTGAGGAAGAACCTGGACTTCGAGCCCCTCTCCACCACCGCCCTCATCCTGGAGGACCGCCCTGCGTAAGCACACACACACACAATGATATGTACAGTATGCACAAACACTCTCTCATTCACTGTTATTTCAGGCTGGCGCTTATTGTCGACAGGCTCTTATTTGTGGTGTGAGTAAGTAGGAGGAGACACAGGAGAGAAGGGTTTGCTAAAACCTGAATACGCCCCCCCCTCCCCCCACACACACACACACACACACTCTGTATCTCTCTCCCTCTGTTCAACTGTTACTAGTTACAGGAGAAGAACATGTTCCATAAATCATGTGTGCTTCTCTGAGGAACTTAGAAGCAGAATAAACACCAAGGGTGAACGCAAAAAGACACTGGATATTTTGTGGAAGAGGACATGGCAGTGTGTCTATGCGTGTGTGGGGGTTAGGGCAGAGCAACAGGGCACTGGTAACGTTGAAGAACACAGCTCCATCCTTTCTTCCTTCTACCTTGTTTCAGTCTGTCAACACCACAAGCCCAGCCACCATGAATAATAGAAAACAGCAAGTTTATAGTCTTACACTACCTCTTCCCTGTGTGTGTCTCTGTGTGTGTGTGTGTGTTGCAGTAATCTCCCAGCAAAGCCAGCAGAGGAGGCCCTGAAGCACAGACAGCAGTATGAGGAGATGGTGGCGCAGGCCAAGAAGCGAGGTGCGCCCCTCACCCCTGTCCACCAGGGGGAGCCAACCACACTGACACTCCCAGCAGGCCCCGCCACCAGTTAGATCCTACGGGCAAAACCTCCCATGCTATACCTGCTCCCTTCACATAAGCCCCTTCATGTCATGTAACTGTCCGACGTGGTCTCCACCCTCTCTCTTCCTAATGATTCCTTCTTTCTGTCACCCCTTTTTTCATTGTGTTTTTTTTATCCCTCCCCTACCCCAACCCCTCCGTTCTCTCTCTTTCTTTCTCTTTCTCTCTATGTCTCTCTCTCTCCCTCTCTTTGCCTTTCTGCCATTCCACCCTCCACTCCTATCCTCCCTCTCATCCCTCTCCTGTCCTCCCTCCCTCCCCCTCTCCTGTCCTCCCTCCCTCCCCCTCTCCTGTCCTCCCTCCCTCCCCCTCTCCTGTCCTCCCTCCCTCCCCCTCTCCTGTCCTCCCTCCCTCCCCCTCTCCTGTCCTCCCTCCCTCCCCCTCTCCTGTCCTCCCTCCCCCTCTCCTGTCCTCCCTCCCTCCCCCTCTCCTGTCCTCCCTCCCCCTCTCCTGTCCTCCCTCCCCCTCTCCTGTCCTCCCTCCCTCCCCCTCTCCTGTCCTCCCTCCCCCTCTCCTGTCCTCCCTCCCCCTCTCCTGTCCTCCCTCCCCCTCTCCTGTCCTCCCTCCCCCTCTCCTGTCCTCCCTCCCTCCCTCCCTCCCCCTCTCCTGTCCTCCCTCCCTCCCCCTCTCCTGTCCTCCCTCCCTCCCCCTCTCCTGTCCTCCCTCCCCCTCTCCTGTCCTCCCTCCCTCCCTCCCCCTTTCCTGTCCTCCCTCCCTCCCCCTCTCCTGTCCTCCCTCCCTCCCTCCCCCTCTCCTGCCCTCCCTCCCTCCCCCTCTCCTGTCCTCCCTCCCTCCCCCTCTCCTGTCCTCCCTCCCTCCCCCTCTCCTGCCCTCCCTCCCTCCCCCTCTCCTGCCCTCCCTCCCTCCCCCTCTCCTGTCCTCCCTCCCTCCCTCCCCCTCTCCTGTCCTCCCTCCCTCCCCCTCTCCTGTCCTCCCTCCCTCCCTCCCCCTCTCCTGTCCTCCCTCCCTCCCTCCCCCTCTCCTGTCCTCCCTCTCATCCCTCTCCTGTCCTCCCTCCCTCCCCCTCTCCTGTCCTCCCTCTCATCCCTCTCCTGTCCTCCCTCCCTCCCCCTCTCCTGTCCTCCCTCCCTCCCCCTCTCCTGTCCTCCCTCCCTCCCCCTCTCCTATCCTCCCTCCCTCCCCCTCTCCTGTCCTCCCTCCCTCCCCCTCTCCTGTCCTCCCTCCCTCCCCCTCTCCTGTCCTCCCTCCCTCCCCCTCTCCTGTCCTCCCTCCCCCTCTCCTGTCCTCCCTCCCTCCCCCTCTCCTGTCCTCCCTCCCTCCCTCCCCCTCTCCTGTCCTCCCTCCCTCCCCCTCTCCTGTCCTCCCTCCCTCCCCCTCTCCTGTCCTCCCTCCCTCCCCCTCTCCTGTCCTCCCTCCCTCCCCCTCTCCTGTCCTCCCTCCCTCCCTCCCCCTCTCCTGTCCTCCCTCCCTCCCTCCCCCTCTCCTGTCCTCCCTCTCATCCCTCTCCTGTCCTCCCTCCCTCCCTCCCCCTCTCCTGTCCTCCCTCCCTCCCCCTCTCCTGTCCTCCCTCCCTCCCCCTCTCCTGTCCTCCCTCCCTCCCTCCCCCTCTCCTGTCCTCCCTCCCTCCCCCTCTCCTGTCCTCCCTCCCTCCCCCTCTCCTGTCCTCCCTCCCTCCCCCTCTCCTGTCCTCCCTCCCTCCCCCTCTCCTGTCCTCCCTCCCTCCCCCTCTCCTGTCCTCCCTCCCCCTCTCCTGTCCTCCCTCCCTCCCCCTCTCCTGTCCTCCCTCCCCCTCTCCTGTCCTCCCTCCCTCCCCCTCTCCTGTCCTCCCTCCCTCCCCCTCTCCTGTCCTCCCTCCCTCCCCCTCTCCTGTCCTCCCTCCCTCCCCCTCTCCTGTCCTCCCTCCCTCCCTCCCCCTCTCCTGTCCTCCCTCCCTCCCTCCCCCTCTCCTGTCCTCCCTCCCTCCCTCCCCCTCTCCTGTCCTCCCTCCCTCCCTCCCCCTCTCCTGTCCTCCCTCCCCCTCTCCTGTCCTCCCTCCCTCCCCCTCTCCTGTCCTCCCTCCCTCCCCCTCTCCTGTCCTCCCTCCCTCCCCCTCTCCTGTCCTCCCTCCCTCCCCCTCTCCTGTCCTCCCTCCCTCCCCCTCTCCTGTCCTCCCTCCCTCCCCCTCTCCTGTCCTCCCTCCCTCCCCCTCTCCTGTCCTCCCTCCCTCCCTCCCCCTCTCCTGTCCTCCCTCCCTCCCCCTCTCCTGTCCTCCCTCCCTCCCCCTCTCCTGTCCTCCCTCCCTCCCCCTCTCCTGTCCTCCCTCCCTCCCCCTCTCCTGTCCTCCCTCCCTCCCCCTCTCCTGTCCTCCCTCCCTCCCCCTCTCCTGTCCTCCCTCCCCCTCCCCTGGGCAGAGCTCAAGGAGGCCCAGAAGAGGAGGAAGCAGCTGGAGGAGCGCTGCCGGCTGGAGGAGAACATCGGCAACGCTGCCCAGACCTGGAACCAGGAGATCCTGCCCAACTGGAGCACCATGTGAGTGCAGGCGCCCGGCCGCCATCCCCTCACCTGCCGATTGGTTGACTCTCTTTGATGTAGCGATTCAACCCTTTTCTAGCATAGGTTATCTTTCCACGCAACGTTTTTTTCCCAGGTGTTTAAATTGCTCTCCTCCTCCCCTCCCCCTTTCTGCTGCCCTGTCCTCCTCCCCTCCTCTCCTGCTCCCCTGTCCTTCTCTCCTCCCACTTTGTGCTCCCCTGTCCTCCTCCCCTCCGCTCCTCTCTCCTGCTCCCCTCCTCTCCTCCCCTCCTCCTCCGCTCAGGTGTACCTCCAGGAGGGTGCGAGAGCTCTGGTGGCAGGGGGTCCCTCCCAGCGTCCGAGGGAAGGTCTGGAGCCTGGCGGTGGGCAACGAGCTCAACATCACCCACGGTGAGTGAGCACACACACACACACAGGCACACACATATAAACACAGGTGTGTGTGTGTGTGTGTGACGTGTCAGTGTATGGCGCTGTATGTCGACAGAGCTGTACAACATCTGCCTGGCCAGGGCCAAGGAGAAGTGGAAGGCCATGCCCTCGGTCGCCCCGGAGACGGAGAGCGAAGGTAGATTGACACCCTTCCTTTCTCCTCTCTGTCACTCTTCCATCCATGAGGGGGAAGACCTCCTTCAAGACAGAAAATGAGACACTTGGTTGATATGAGTCTGACGGAAGTGTTTTGCTCCACCTTCTCTCTCTCTCTCTCTCTCTCTCTCTCTCTCTCTCTCTCTCCTCTCTTTCCACATTCTGTCTTCTCAATCTCTTTTCTCTCTCTCTCTCGATCTTCTCTCGCTCTATCCCTCCCTCCCTCCCCTGTGTCTAGATGCAGGCTTGTCCCTAGCAGACCGAGAGGCCAGTCTAGAGCTCATCAAGCTGGATATCTCCAGAACATTCCCCCACCTATGCATCTTCCAGCAGGTGAGGAAGACACACACACACACGCACACATAAACAGACAACAGCTACTTCCACATCAGTGACCACTCTTGATTGGGTTGGGTTGATGTGTGGGTTGGCACAATGGGTGGGTCTGGTTGCGTGTTGGTGTTGCATGCGTGTGTGCTACGTGTGCGCGCGTGTGCGTGTGCGTGCGCAGCCCAAATCAAATCTTCCCTTGCGCCTGTGTCATCAGGGCGGTCCATACCACGACGTGTTGCACAGTATCCTGGGAGCATACACCTGCTACAGGCCCGATGTGGGCTATGTAAGTACACACACACACACACACACACACACTAGTCCACACTATGGCATGTGGCGCGGGGGCGCTGCCAGTCTAATGCGGCGAGCGTGTGTTCAGGTGCAGGGCATGTCCTTCATCGCGGCCGTGTTGATCCTCAACATGGACACGGCCGACGCCTTCATGGCTTTCGCCAACCTGCTCAACAAGCCCTGTCAGATGGCCTTCTTCAGAGTGGACCACAGCCTCGTGAGTGGACGCGCAGCGCTGCGGCACGCCAGGGTCCTCCTCTGTAGGACCAGAGACACATCTCACGTGCACGCCAGTCTTTGACCCCACGCACACTTTCATGCACGCACGCACTTTTAATCTCGCAAACATCTCATACACGCTTCACATACAGATACACACACCACGTCTTACCCACACGACTCATGCACAACTCTGTAAACTAGACTACGTTTTCTTATCTGATAATCATTCTTTCTCTCTCCTTTATCTATTTCTCTCTCTCTCAATCTCTAGATGTTGACTTACTTTGCAGCCTTTGAAGTTTTCTTTGAGGAAAACCTACCAAAGCTTTTTGCACATTTCAAGAAGAATAACTTGACTCCCGACATTTACTTAATAGACTGGTAAGGCTGTGCTCCTCCGCCCCCACCTCACCCTCCCTTCTCATTGAACCAACATGCCACCCCCTGTTCATCCCTGCCACATGGGGCCTGTGTGTGCATGAATGTTGGTGTGTAGTACAGTGGGGGGACAACGCAGGGCCGAGAGGACTGTGTCTGCCAGAAGCCTGTGTGACGGCGATAAGGCTGGCCACAGACTGCCTGCTTCTTCTACTGCCTGGCCCTGCTTAGTGACTCGGCACTTTCGAGATTAGCGTGAGCTAACGGGAACGTGCTTGTCGTTCTTCTGCCTTTCTCATCTTTTCCTTACTTCATAGGTAGATCAGCCCTCATAAGGCCAACCCTGACGTTCTCTTTCGTCCGTGTGTGTGCGTGTGTGAACCCTCCTCCAGGATCTTCACCCTGTACAGCAAGTCTTTCCCCCTGGACGTGGCGTGCCGGGTGTGGGACGTGTTCTGCCGCGATGGGGACGAGTTCCTGTTCCGCACGGCGCTGGGCGTCCTGCGGCTGCACGAGGACGTGCTGACGGGCATGGACTTCATCCACGTGGCCCAGTTCCTCACCCGCCTGCCCGACACCATCCCCCCCCACCAGCTCTTCGCTCACATCGCCGCCATCCACATGACCAGCAAGAACAGGAAATGGGCTCAGGTGAGAGGGGAGGGGAGGGGTTTGTCTTTTGTTGGGTTAGTCAAACGTCCAACCCACCTTAGAAAGGGTTTGAGCACGAAGCAAGGTTTGAGCAGCGTCACCTGTTTTGACACCTGTTTTGGATAATGACCTGATAACGTGTTGACACGATGCAGTAGTGCAGGGATTAAAGTATTCCGGCACCGTTGCCGGATGTCTGGCATGAGGGGAAAAAAAATGGGAACTTGCATGCGGTTTAATATTTTCAAGTCGATTGATTTCCCCTACCAATCATATGAGAGGAACGCAGCTATAACTGACGTTACAAGCCTATCAGAAGCAGAGCAGGGCGGGTCTTGGCAACACTGTGTGAACGAGATCTCTACGTCACATTAGCGTTGTCGGTGAAAGCACAGAGCGCAAATTCATGAAGCCTGGGGATGATGTTCTACTGCTACCCATAATTAAATGACTCAAAAATAAATGGCGCTGGGCGTGGATAGAAGAAGGTAGAGACGGCGAGCCTTTTGGCAGTTGGTGCAAGACACTGTGAGAGCCTGGTGCTTGTTTCTGTACGTTTTTCTCGAGGAAGTTCTGCTACTATATGCCAGCAGCGGTAAGAAAGTGTTTGCTCGTCATGTCATAGAACCGCTGCCCGTGCACTCTTACCACGACTTTGCCGGGAGCAACTGTTACAGGTGGCACACTGTTGTCTATGACTGACTGTGTCTGCGACTTAGAAATACGTTTGTGCACATTTATTGCGGAACATGACTTCACGTCATTCACAATTTTTCAGCCACTGGTCACCCGTGTGAAGAAAACTAGAAGACAAAAAAAAAATCCTTTTCTTATGGTAGACCACGTATTCGATATCTAGAAATCTTCCTCTGACCAAGTCCCTCCCTCTGCTCAGGTTCTCCAGGTCTTACAGAAGGAGCAGGAGCGGAACAGCCCGGTTCTGAAGCGCTGAGTTTGTGGTTCCTGGACGAGAATCACACCCGAGACTGTGTGAGGCTCCAAATCAACTCCACCCCCCCCCCCCTTCTGCCCACCAAACATAGGGCTCTGGTGGGCTCACTGTGGGGCAGACTCCCCCCTCCACCCACACACACAAACAGCTTTTCCCCCCGGGCCAAGCAGGCCATCTGTTCCTGGATCTGGGTCTTGATGACTGGACACCTAGGACCCAGGGGCACCACGGGCACCCAGCCCCCCCACCTCCCAATCCAGGGAGTGGGGTCACAGACTGAGCAGGTACCCTGGAGGGTGGAGTCAAAGAGCCTGGTAGGGGTGATTGGACTACAGGCCTTATATCCAACATTTACCCACCACTTAAATGCTGTACCCAGCTACTCTGAAAAAAACAACTAGCCCCCCTGGTGTGGGGAGCATGTTGAGGGCTAGACAACGTACTGTGGCCTGTACCCTAACGTACTGTGGCCTGTACCCTAACGTACTGTGGCCTGTACCCTAACCTCCCGTGTCAGAGCCACTTGAGCGGAAAGTTCCAGCGTCTCTCTCTAATCGCTTTTTATCTCTGTCTGTCTCACTCACTGACTTTCTCCTCCTCGGTGGCTTTCTCTTTGTTTATGTCACTCTTTTTTCATGCCTTGAGGGTTGTTTTAATTGTATCCGTCTCATTCCATGAAGTAAGGAAGGACCCAGGGCTCTGGCTTTGGGAGCACAGTACACTGACTTGAAAGGAGGCTGACTGGTTTGGAAGGGTCGCTCCTGCAGATGAAGATGCAAACACACTTTCAAGAGATAAGGTAACCTGAAGTGTGTGTGTTTGTTTGTGTGTGTGTGTGTGTGTGCACGCGCGTGGAAACTTATCGACACGAACACACACCCAGTAGTACATGTATGTCTTAAAAAGCGCTGGAATGTTACTTTTAAAGAAAGGTGTAACCCTCTTCAAAGAGGGGGCATAATCTGCCTGTAATATAGGGTTGACGATATACATTATATTTATGTTTGATGTATTTTAACTGGAATTGTGTAGGTTACTGTGTTTTATGTTTGGTTTGTGACACATGCTGACTGTCCTCACTCCTGTTTTTGGTACTTTATTTCTGGCAAATTTCTTGTTTTCCATGTTTGTTTTTGATTTAAGCATTTTCCTTAAATGGACGCTAATTTTTTTTGTGTGTTTATCTGTAGAACACTGTATCTCTTAAAGTCTTATTTGTCTCCCTTTTAACCAAATGTGTTTGACTTCTGATGTCAATGTGCAATAGGAGACTCCGAAGAAGAAAGAACTGATTGTAGAATATATTGTATTATGCCCTCACACAAACACCTGTTCAGAGTGAATATGAATCTGCTTCGGTACTGTATTGTATCCTTTAAGGCATTTGCTAACTATCTGAATCTGAGCCTTTTACCTCATCCATGACTTCCTCTGTTTGAAATGAGAACACGCTTCCTTGTTTTTGAGGTGAGAGCTGAGAAGAGGTTCAAACCTGGTGTGTGTTCAAAATCTAGCTGTCATCTCTAAAACTCTCAGCAGCTGAATCAGAATGTGTGGAAAAGTTGACCCTGACTGTAGGACCTAGTATCCCTCATCCCAGAAAACAAGGTTAGTCAGGTTCTTAACTGTTAGGCTGCTTTACACTGCAATATGCACAGTGTGCGTTGGCCAGTGACATCAGAGACAATCCGCCAATGTAGACTTTCAGTACACTTCCCTGCCCTAACTATAGCATTCTGCCTAAATGCCCCTGCGATACCCCTATTCACACACCTTGATGAATCACCATGGCAATTCTTCTTCTCATTATGATTTGTTGTGTCTTGCTACTCTCAAGTGTGCTCAATTCAGGACTTCAGTTTTAATGTGTGTGCCTGTGTTTTGTGTATATGTATTAAAGTGATATTTTGGAGGTTAGAAAAAAGATGAACTGTGAGTTATTCTATGAATGTTACGTAGAGAAGGGTGTGTGTGTGTGTGTGGGGGGGGGGGTCTCTTTGTGTGTGTGTGTGGGGGGGTCTCTGTGTGTGCGTGTGGGGGGGGGGTCTGTGTGTGTGTGTGGGGGGGGGGGGGTCTCTGTGTGTGTGTGTGTGTGGGGGGGTCTCTGTGTGTGTGTGTGTGTGGGGGGGGGGTCTCTGTGTGTGTGTGGGATCTCTGTGTGTGTGTGTGTGGGGGGGGGGGGGGTCTGTGTGTGTGTGTTCAGCACAGAACACAGGTTCAGGTAACATCTAAATTATCTTCCAAATTAGAATTGATTAAATTCATACAGGTCTACACATATAACAGATTTTATTTGGTATTGAAACAGGTAAGTCATCGACGACTAGCCTACTATTGCCTAGAACCGGCTTATACAGAAAATAAAAATAGGAGCGTTAGGCTTCTTGAACCACAAAGCATCAACTTAGACATTCGAACCCTGGACTCTAGAGCTCCGCTTTGTAGGATACGACTCAATACTTTTTTGCTACTTAGTAAAAACTTTCTGCGGGCAGCGTTTCTGGAAATGAATGAGGGTAAAACCTTTTTTAGACCTGACTGCATGAAATTCCAGACCTCAGATCTGGCCGTTGTGAAGACGTTTTAAGGCTTTAAATTTAAAGTTCTGAATTTTTTACTTTTTTAGCCCCCCTAAAGACCCCATAACGCCGGAACGGGTTCAGCAAATCGGGACTTCAGGAAAAAATCACCTTCAATCCGCAACATCTGAAACACCTATGAGTCAACTCTAAATTTACTGAAATAACTGGAACTGGATTGCACTACTGAATGAAGAAAATGAATAGAGATGGAGCCTCAATTCTCATTTGAAACGTATTACTGTGCATTTATTTCAATGCTCAACAGTAGCAATAGTACATTAATATAACTATAATCATAAAATTAACATTCAGTATGCTAAAACAAACATTGTGTCATGATACAAAGCAAACTGCATATCATACAACTTGCATATTTTATTGTTTCTACTGTGAGCTGTCATTTGATTATTTTACATGAGCACCAGAACTTGCAACAAGTTTTGCGATTGCTTAAGTTTGGTGAACATTCAGTTTAAAAAGCATGCTCTTGCAAGCAGCAGTACTATTTGTAGGGTTGAGTGCCACTAGTTATGAAAATTTGAGTGGTATGACAAATAGGTAGTTGCAATTCTGTCTTTATTGTACAGTTGATGGTATTAGTTTAACATTCAAATATGTATAAAACAAATAAATAACTTGTTTTAACAACTATTGTTGTAGCAACATTCCAATTGCTTTCTTTTATATTAGACTGCATGGATGCATAAAGAAGGATTCAGTCCTAGTGATAACCAGCAATCAGACTTCATACGTACCATCCAAGAGTCTTCTGAAGCTGAGGGTTTGAAACTCCAGGTCCACATAACAGCCAAAAGTTGGTCCTATCTTAGCGTACCAAATGCTTTACTCTTCACCAGACATTTTGCTGTTTAGATGTAAACTTTGGGAAAACAGACAGAATTAACATCCACAACAGAGTAAGAAGATTGGGTGACTTTTTTCCCAGAATGCCAAATAAAAAAATTGGAAATACATTAGCATTACAGCATGCCATCTGAAACTTATTTTTGCTGAAATTCAGACCCAGTTGTGTCGAGCTGCAGGAACTCAAGACCTTATAACAAAAATGTTTTGGAGACAACAAACATTCTGTAAAACATTATATTGCTATTGAAAAATTATTGTAACCTGAAACTTAATTTGTTATAAGGTTAATTTCAACAGATCTTGAATCCCTGACAAGTGACACCAGACTTTGTAAACATACTATAGGCATAATGTATCAACTTCATCCACTGTATATTCTGCTTCCAATTCCAATATTTTACATTAACTCACACCCTGGTTCGCAATACAATTCATAAGCAATCTTGTAACTAAGTTACAAAATACACATTTTAAGTAAGGAAGTAATTGCTTTTACTAGAATGGTCTAAGCTAAAGAGTGAAGTTTCATAACTACGGATCCTAAAGGTTTGTGCTTCTGAGACAGTTCCCTGTATGTACTGTACACAGCAGAGGGGATCATCACCAAACACGTCCAGAAGAGGGCGCCACAAGCCAACCCATACTCCAACCCAACGCTGATAAGGCAACATATTACATCAAACCAAGAAGAGTGAAGACATGAGGTATACATGGGTACTGTCAGATATGCCCTATCCTCTTAATAGGGCTGGAAAACTAGTGTCAATCTTAATGTCTGGTCTCTACATATACTCACCAGTTGTGATTAGCTGTGAGTATAAAATAGTCAATAATGGAGGAATTTACATGTATTTGACCCTATATACAAGTGCAATAGCAGGTTAAAAATCAATCATTTGAAGATAACACCCAATGAAATATCTACCCTACCCTCAGAAATGCCAACTTTTACTGTGAAAGACGTTGGATGCAAACAAGGGGGTCTCCCCCGGGCGAAGTCACAAGCTCAGATCTAGGATGACGTGCTCATAGATCTGCGTGTTTCCCTTGAAGCTGGAGGAGAAAATAAAGTCCCTGCGGTCGGTGGACACCACAGTGAAGGATCGCGGCGCCTGGATGTAAACCTCTTTGAAGCGCTCAAAGAGTTTCTTCTCCGCGTCCCATTGGTAGATCTGGGAGAAGGTGTAGTCGCTGCCCAGGGCCAAGTAGTGGCGCTCTTTGAAGACGAAGGGCTGCAGGATCATGGCGCCGCGCGAGGGCAGCGCCTGGATCTCCGAAAACTGCTTGGCGCTCCAACGGAGGACCTTGGAGTCGCCGATGTAGCGTGTCATAGCCAAGTAGAGCTCCTCCTTCACCCGGAAGTGTTTCACAGCCACCACGTCCTCCATGTTGGGGATTTCCCCCTGCAGGATGAATTTCTGGTTGCTCCGGTTCCACTGGTAGATCACTGGCACTTGGGAGCGGCTAGCCAGGATCAGGTGAGCCTTGCCGTCCAGGTCCACAAACTCGGCGTCTGTGTCGCGGAACCACTCATGCAGGGACTGGTAGGAGTAGAAGCCTTTGTTGTTCCATTTGTAGAGGGTCGACAGCCCTGCCTTGGAGCTGTCGGCAATGATAAAGAAATTGTCAGTGCCGATCAGGAACGCCTCAATGTCATTGGGCTTGGAGATCTTGGAGACTTCTATGTCCTGGAACTTGCTGAACCTGCTCTGGTCCTCATCGAACTTGTAGATGTGGGAACCACCAAAGAGTTGGGCAACAACAATAAACACCTGGTCCTGGATCACCATGGCCTTGCATCCTACAATGGACTGGCCTGAAGCAAAAGACACACAGGAAAATAACACTGTTTGCATTTAAGGAAAGCAAGTGTAACAGTACTTTTTACTCATATTTCCCCCCCCCTCCATCTTTAAAGAAACCTGAAATAGCATCCAAAGTAAAAAACATGGAATAGGAAAAGGTTACTTTTTGGGCGGCGGCAGATGAAGAAGACAACAATGCAAAGCTTATGAATTGAAAGCCATGGGCGTACCAGTTATGTTGTCATATGTCCTGAAGTTCATTTCAATGTGGTCCCACTGTAGTACCATACAGCTCTCGATATTGGGAGCTGCCACAGCAACATAGACATCGTTCTTGTAGGAGAACGTGTCTACAGACAGAGACTCAGACGGCACAGACTGGTGGAGGATAAAATCTGAGAAGCGAGAACAATGGCGGCATTATTGTGAGTGCTAACAAACACGTTACGCAATACATTAAAAAAAAAACTTCTGGTTTATACACCTCCCAATACATATATCTGGATATAGAAGTGTCTCTGACTTTTAAACGACAAGGTTTTTAGCTTTGACTATTATGTGCAGTCAGCCTCATAATAGATGTCTGCCAACTGGGACCCACTTGGTACTGGTCACCTTTCCTCACCTGTCGAGACGCACTCGTTGTGCAGACTGGCCATGTCGTTGAGCCGCTTGTCCTTCATTTCCTCCGGCCCGGCGCAGACAACATCCGACACTGTGGCATTGGTGCTTTTCAGCCAAGTCATCAGCCACTTTGCTCGGCAGTCACACTCAAAGGCGTTACCCCGTAGGTCTCTGAGGAGAGCACATATCAGTCACTACAGGGTAACACATTCTGAAGAACAGAACTGCTACTGTACTTTGGATCAAATGTATAAGATGAGATTTTGTTTGCCATATAACTGTCTACTCGTAAAACATTATTATCCAGAATAATTTTAACGTTGCTTGCTCTTTTACCATGCTGACTCAATGGTTTGGATTTCACTCATCATCAGTAAATTCCAGCAGTTTCCCAGTGATCTCAGTCAGGCATTACCTTGCACTCACATGCTGGCTACTCGTGCATTTGCTTTATGTTGCTGCAGTCTGAAGATTATGATGCTTGTATTTATTGTGATCAAGAGAGCAGCATTAACAACTAAATGTTATTAAGTATTGTCTTTAATGTAGAATATTGCATTTGCTTGACGGTAGAGTACTGCCTACTTTTACAAGCAATGAAGGGAACACTTACAACTCAATTAAGGAGTCCAGGTCGATAAAGAGGTCCCTGGGTAAGGATTTGATGTTGTTGTTCGCCAAAGACCTTTAGAAACAGGACATTCAGATCCACACATATTTTGGAGACCATTTGCCAGCTTTAGACGGCCAGATTCAGCTCCATTCACATTTATCAACCTGGCTCGACTCAAACATTTGTGTTTAAAAGGGACCATCTTTTAATGATTTGTAATGCAGAACAAAATCTAGACTGTCTCTTCAAACTATTCAGTCCTCCTGCTCAATTAGAGGCCATTAAAGGGAACATTCATAATGAATAATATCTCCTACCCAGCGACAAATGAGGATGAAACACTGGTTGGACTTACAGGTGAGTCAAGTCTCTGAGTCCTCTGAAGGCATATTTCGATGCTGTTTCAATCTTGTTGCTCTCAATGAACCTGTGAGGAGTTCATCGGGATGCAGAATGGAAGGTCAGCAGAATTGAAGCCTCACTAATGGACCATGACTCGATTAAGCATCATTCAAAACCCACTTTAACTTTTTTCCAAGTTCAGTTGTACTTATGGGAAAATTATTCCCACAGTGTATCAAAGTTCCTTTAAGTCAACACACAGTTGTGTGATCTTGCCTGTTTACTTTAGACCCATTCGCTTGTTCCATGTGTTGGCTATGTGAGAGTACTGTATAACGATAAGATAGGAATGTGTGTGTTTATTAGCGGATACAGGTACTTACAGGTATTCCAGGTGTGACAGGCCAGAGAATGCATCATCTCTTATTGTTGTCAGAGAATTTGAATTAAGAAGCCTATAATAAGAAAGAACATACACAATTGTTACCAACAAGAAGCCTAAATCTCAAAATGCATGTGTATATGTGATTTAGCTTAGTTCCATAGGAATGATTAAAACAAATAATCCTTGTGTGACCTTTAAGTACTGGGCTTCTTTTAAATAAACACAAAGGTCACTGTTATAGGTCAAACTTGTAGTGACGTTATATTGACTGAAAGATGAAACCTACTCTAGAGGTGAACAGTCCTTCTAAAGCACTGAATGGCAATATTGCATTGGGTCATAAAATCCGTCCGACCACAACTTCAACAGTGGCTCTGTCTACGGGGTAGAGTAGCTTCAAGCACTTTGCACCAACTCATTTGTGCTCTACTTTGGGCGAAATATATTATATATTAATTAGCAGCAGCAGGATCTATTTAGCAGGGGTAGTGTCAAGTTAATAGCGGACTAAGAAAGTGTCTGACTTTCAAAATGCATTTTACAGCAGACTCATAGACCCCACACAAGTATTTACTACTATTAAGGAGTCAGAGTAGGATGAGAATGTGAATCAATGTAATCCTGTAATTTTGCCAAGAATGGAATGGACCACTCTACTTCCAGCGCCAGTCAATCAATATAATAAAGGACTTTTAAGGTTTTTGAGTCTCATCAGTTGTAAAGGCTTATATTGAAAACAAAGTCCTAACCCTAACCATTATCTGGAGCTCTGGAGCCAACTGGAGGAAGAAAATGATAGTCCAAATAATTACAAATAGCTTGTTAATCATACAGGTCATCAATTGGTTACACCCATCTCTGTTTGTCTAAGGACTTAGATAGCTGTAGCACATTGTCTACCCTCTCTCTCGATATTGCATAACATGTATCCTACCCCAGACATAAATTGTTCCAAGAGATAGAAAGAAAGAACGTAGGCCTACATTCAAAATGATGAAGCCCCCTCTCCCCATCCCCATTGACACTCACAGAAGTTGAAGTGAAGGCATGTGAGCGAACATAGCCTCCTTGACATCGGAGAACGTCGCGTTGACAATGCTCCTACAATATGTATTCGGAAAATTCGGGTTAAAGACTGATGACAAACCAAATAAAGCAATTTTCATACATTTATTAAAATATATATTTTTTTCTCAGTGGCACGCAACTCGGTATAATTACTCCCAACAGCAATGTGTCCGCACCGCTCAAATAGCCAACGACGTACAGTGCATTCAACAAACAGCTGGATCTCGTTTAGGCTGCTCATTCAAATGTTGACTTATTGCGTTAAACATGTGGACAAACAAAATACAATTGTAACAGACTAGCCTACTTACAGTGAACTTATGTCGTTCGGTATCATCCTGGACACATAGGAAGAGCCGACGCATATGATGGACTCCTTGGAACAGCTGCATGTTGAAGGACATCTGTAAGCCTTTTTCAGATAAACCGGTGAAGACAGAAAAAGGAATGCCAAATAATACAATGTCCATTTGCTACAAATTGACAGCATCTTTCTTGTCTTGGTTGCATGTGTGACCCTTTCCAATGAACGCCGAGGCAGACCGTACCGCTTACACCCTGCACCACCAAATGCTGCACTGAAGCCCTGACATCAGCAAATCGCCAGCGTCTACCCATTGCCGTATTAAATTATTTATTAAGACAGTGCTTCTGTGATTGTGGTTTAAACAGGCTATAGTCTAAACTACAGCATCCTTACCAAGTGGCATCTGATGAAAGCAGACAATGGATAAATATTTTAAGCCATCGGCAAATTAGGCTACAACACTTATTTTGACCATTTAGGGACAATAGTAGGCTAGTGTTTAGATAGGGCCAAAAGTGTATGTCAACAATGCATTGCAAACACTACCAGGGAGTAGGCCTACAGGTCTACTTAACCTCAACTTTAGCCTATATCAATACATGCAGACCGGGGAAGTCCTCGAGGCCTGATCATTTCGTTGCATTTATACTAGTTAAAATGATCCGTCTAAGATCTTCAATAACAGATGGTCGCATGGTATACATAATTCAGCTGATGAGAAGGGGCATCAAGATCTCAATGCCCGAAAGGCTTTAATTTCCGCCGTTAGTTTCACAAACTAAGGAATTAGTCATCTCGGTATCCCTCTGGTATTGTAACATGATGGGATACAACCGGGGCAAGGCGGTGCTAGGCCTATTTTCTATTTTATTTAGGTGTTGCTTGGGGAGGAAAAAACACTTGCTTAGATTTTGACAGCATATCTCAGAATAAATGTGCTGTTGCATATTTGTGCCCCAGATCACTAGACTTTACATAAACCTACAGGTGCAGGCCATCTAAATTGGCTGCATATAGCCTATAATAAAAACTGACTATTGGACAGACTATTGGACATTTTAGACTATTCACTAAGAAGAACCAAGTACCGATCCATTGCAGTCCTCCCCTTTATTTTCTTTCCCTGTTTATGAAAGGCCATCTGCAGTTATTTAAGTCTGGAGTGAAATTAGACGGCAGCAGATCTAGTCGTTTTCAGATTTACACATTGCAGCAGACCTGATCAATATAAGACCTTTAAAAACTAGCCATCGCTTAGTGTATTTGACTCCGCACTCACTGTCAGCAACAGACAGTGTACGCAGGGGCCGGATAAAGGGAACAGTAAAATGCTTCCTCAGCGTACGAAGGCGGCTAAATAACAAACAGCTTGCGATGATGCAGTGGAAACGGCCAGAGAAGAGTAACTGCAATAACAAAGAATGGGACCGAGTGAGCAGTACAGAGAAAAGAGGAACAGAACGAGAGTAGGAAGAATAGTGAAAGGGAGGTGGGAAGATCAGCAATGTTAAAGGGGGCGAAAGCTTGTGGTTTTACCAACTGCTTCAACAATGACGCATTAAAGATGCACGCACTTCTGTGTTGTCCATGTCTCGTTCATGTACTATTCCAGAAGCAGAGAACGCCGAACCAGTCCGCTGTGTAACTCTACAGCAGCGCCTATAGATTCCGGAAGATAGTTTCCGTATCCTCACTGACTGCCCTGGCTGCTAGGATGGGTAGGCTATCTGTTACATGGCTAAAAGGGGTGAAAAAAAAGATATGGAACAGGGATTAATGCTTCCATAGAATTTCTATCAAATTACAGCGCGTGGAAAACAATGCATTACAGTGAACACATAAGCAAACATTCGTGGAGACTAAAAGGTATTTATCAAGAGGCCTTAATGTAATGACACTGTAAAGTACTGTTAGGCAATAGAAACGCAACAGCTTAGAAATAACTTAAAAACAGGAGGCAAATCAATAATAAAAGTTACTTTCCGGTATTGTCAGTCATTTGTTTGCCATTAGATATCATACAATAAGGACAAAGGTGTTCACGAGATGCTTTATTGATTCTATATGAATTACAACATGCATTCATACTAAATCATATACACATGTTGAGAAGAATTAAAGTTTTGTGTTAAGTACAGTCCCTCTCTGGGTCCATCCTATAGGGGCTGTTTTTTAAAAGTGCAGTTCTTCTCCAGAATTTAGGAAGGTTGATGTTATCCAAATCAATGCCTTTGAGATGAATGAGGTCTGTTGACTTGCAACCAGGCTTGAAAATGTACTTTGTAAAACAGGTTTACCTATCAATAAGATACAGCAAGTGTACTTGAACTATAGAATGTCCTAACAGCGACCACTTCACGTGAAGATTTCTTGATTACCAAAAACGAATTGTGATTCAGAATAAATGAAAAAAATGGCTGCAAGTTTGGATCACAGCACGATCTAGGTTTCATCCTCCTCAGACAAGTCTTCCTGTCCAGAGAGGAGAGCCGGCCCACTGCTGGCCTTCTCCCTCCCTTTAGACAAGTCTTCCTGTCTAAAGGCCGGCCCGCTGGCCATTAGACAGGAAGCCGGCCCGCTGTTGGCCTTCTCCTCCCTCCTCAGGCTCTTCAGGCACCTGTCCAGCCTCTTCATGCTGAGCTCCACGTCGTGCCGGGTGATGCCCACCGCAGAGGCTGCGTTGAGGTAGGGGCAGGGGTAGGCCTCAGAGTGAGCCATGAAGCCCCTGAAGGTGTGTCCGCTCACAGTCTGTTCTCTGCCCATGGGGACCACCCTGGAGGCCAGGACAAGCCAGCAATGTCACACATGACAAGTTTGCATAAGGACACAAAGCACCTGGAGCAATGGCGCCGAAGTACGGTAAAGAAAATACGAATAAAATAGGGATGGTAGTGGTACAAGTTGGCATGGTAACTTGAAGAGATCAGTGTTTCCTTATAGGAACACTTATTTTAAAAGGTATTTCGTGGTCCATGGTAGTACTTGATTACTATTGATTGAATAATCTACTTAAGAGTAAGATTAACCTGGTGGCATGGGAAACTGTCACCAATTGCAGAACATGGCCATACGTGCTTTTGAACTTGCTACGAAGAATCAAAGAGGAATGACCCAAATAAATAAGTCATGTAGACGCTTAAAATATTTACACCACTTCCCCTGCTTCTTCACAAACTATTAGGGGCCTAACAAAAAAGAAAAGGTATGGGAACATTGAAATTCAATGTGGCATTGTTACGAATCCTTGTCAAGGAATTTGAGGCATTTCGAGGCAACTTGAAGCATTTGAATCATGTTTAAGGTAGCTAATAGTTAACACTAGGCTCAAGAGTGATACCAAATAGCTTCTGTTGACCAACAGTAGAACAAGCATTTAATTGGCCCAGAAATAAGGGATTGTTTTTCCTGGAAAACCAAACCACTCCTTAAACCACTTGGCCCTCCTTACGACGCCTGTTGTCTTTTTCACCTTTCAACCCACATGACTTCCTGTTTGTTTCCTCGTCAGCTGACGGGTGTGTGTCGCATCTCACCTGGCACCAGACACCTGCCTGGTGAAGAGCATGGAGCCCAGCTCAGTCACGACCCTGTCTCCCTGAGCCTGGAGGCTGTCCAGAGACATGGCTGCAGGACACACACACACACAGACACAGACACACACACACACACACACACACACACACACACACACACACACACACACACACACACACACACACACACACACACACACACACACACACACACACACACACACACACACACACACACACACACACACACACACACACACACACACACACACACACACACACACACACACACACACACACACACACACACACACACACACACAGTAGAGATGAGGGGGGGGAAAAGAAAGGCTGAACTGAACAAAAAAATAAGTTTGCCATTTCGATTTGAACTAAGGTAACATCGAAAAAATGATGTTACCTGATGTGGACCTGGTACTTGTCAAGAAAAGAGTACGGAGGATGGCGTTTGGTTTGCTTTGCCTTTTAGTAGCTCAACTGTAGGGTAACGTGTATGATGTTGTATTGAGTGCAGCCCCTTACCCAGGGAAATTGGATTGTGTGGAGTTTGCAGTAGCCTTTCTCCATGCGCTTCAGCCAGTCTTTTTAGCTCCTGCGCAAGGACTGAGTACATCTCCTGCAGAGAGCGGAAGGAGGGAGAAGTGAGAGGATGGAAGGAAAGAGGGGAGGAAAGAGCAATGACAGGAGGGAGAGAAAGAGAGGGAAGGAGAGAGGAGGGGAAAAAAGAGAGAAACAATGAGTGCAAGGAGAGAGAGAGAGCGAACAGAAATAGGGGTACACACATGGAGAGAATATAAATACGGAGGGAGAGCTATAAATAGCTGCACGACGCTCACACACTCTCAACCTCAGCCTTTTTTTAGCAGGAGTCTCTGTTTATTGCCAAACCAGCAGTTTCTCTCAGCAGGCTATCCCAGGCTCCACATTTATCTTCTGCTACTACCACCCGCTGCCACACACACACACACACACACAAGCTGCGCCGTTAGCCTCATCTCCATAAATCTGTACTCCTGTCATTAGTGCTCAGGTATCTCTGACCACATCGCCATGACCTTTGGGATCAACTCCGAAGCTTGTCTCACTGTGCAGGGGTGCTGCTGACAATGTGCTCGCTGCACTCAGGCCCCCAGGATCTCAAATGTAAGTGGGAAAGATTTCCTGCAGGCCGGCAGTTTGTGAGGCCGTCGCTAGGACTGGGAGCTGCATAGCAACAAACTGAAACGCATGATGGTGGTGGTGGGGGGGGCGGTTAGGGTTGGGGACTCAACCGAGTTATCAAATGCAGCAACGTGCAAACCAGAGGAGTACATCTTGGTAACAGGGTGGGTTTCAGGAAACTATGTGGGTGTCGCTGACTCAGCCTTCCCTCCATAACAAACAGGAACAAAGGAACCCTGCTGCAAACTGCTGCAAATATAAACAGATCTAGTTCATCACTGTCAAAGAGAGAGAAGAATCCCTTCAAGTCAAAATGATCAAGGAATTTGTGTCCACTCATTACGGGAATTCAATGACAGCTAACCCAGCATTGCTCTATCCCTTGGTGATAAGTAGATTTGTCATACCGTTCATTCTTAGCCTGGGGAAGGCCTATTTGAGGCCTGAATAATTCAGATATGTTGACTCCAGTGAAGTGGAGATGAGGAAATGGCTCACTGCTACACACAGTTAGAATCTGGTACCATCATCAAATATGCATGAACATGACCGATAAGTTACGACAGTGACAGCTCATTTGAGATGGCCAGTGGTATTTCATGGATAAACCAGAGGACAGATTACGCTAATGGCATTGTGGGTATTGTATGCCACACCATAGGGAGAATCTTTTACCATTTATTTATTTATTTCCTCCTAATCTTTCCAGTTGCTTCCACAACATCTATACAAACACCACTGTAATGTAGATCGGTGTCTTGACAGGCTAAAACAGCAAGATTCTTCACTGCAAAAGACCTCTTTTTAAGCTTTCAGCCTCCAGTGTGACTGGATGTGTCTGCTGTGAGAGTGCTGCATAGAGAGGGGGGGGTGCAGCATCAGACAGGAGAGGGGGGCTCTCTACCTCCTCCTTCTCCTGCATCAATGTCTGCTAGGTGGAGCCCTCCCCCACGTGGAGCACAGCATCGTCTTGCTACGCACTCGGCCTGCAATCTGAAGGCGGGCGAATGCGAAGCACTAGCACCCCATCAAGCCACTACAGTGCTGCTTACGCTGCCCATCATGAATGTGATGCAGGCTAATAATGAGGAACAAATAACAATGGAATGATTGAACAGACTTTTATCCAAACTTGTATCCAGTCTAATGCGCCGAGGGGGATTTGAACCTGCAACCTCTAGAATTTGAGGTCCAACCGTCTCCAGCTGAGCTTATTTAAGAAGCTCTCCTGGCAGTAACAGAAGGAGGCAGGGCTGTGTGGGGCAGTAACAGAAGGAGGCAGGGCTGTGTGGGGCAGTAACAGAAGGAGGCAGGGCTGTGTGGGGCAGTAACAGAAGGAGGCAGGGCTGTGTGGGGCAGTAACAGAAGGAGGCAGGGCTGTGTGGGGCAGTAACAGAAGGAGGCAGGGCTGTGTGGGGCAGTAACAGAATGAGGCAGGGCTGTGTGGGGCAGTAACAGAAGGAGGCAGGGCTGTGTGGGGCAGTAACAGAAGGAGGCAGGGCTGTGTGCACTCACCTTCCTCTCTGCCAGCAGGCTCTTGTAGCCGCGGGCCCCCAGGGTGAGCAGGGTGATGAGCAGGTCCAGGGAGGGCGAGGCTGAGGCCCGGCCTGGGGGCAGAGAGCGGGACACGTGTGGAGGACGGGGGTGGGGCTGACCCCTGGATCCCGGCTGAGTTGTCAATTAGGACGGTCATGGTCACTACAGAAATGCGGGTTTTGACTCATGCTAGTCTCTGTCCAACCCTTCTTCCCCCGGAAATGACACGCAAGCCATTTGGAATACCCTCCCTTAAGAGCCATACAGGAGGCTAACAGTTAATATCGCTAATCTATTGATCTTGTAATGCTGCACTCCCTCACCATGGAAGGCTTCTCTAAGGAAGATCAGGGCACAGATAATGATTTCTACCAGCATAACATGCACCTCAACAGCCAATCAATACATAGCAGTCCATCTGGGATTGATCCCATTGTCAGGCATGTTGACTCAACTCAGCCCCACAGGTAAATGAACTGCCGTGCGCGCGAATTCGTGAGTACAGTAAATTGATTACAAATTGAATGAGTATGTGATAATAAAAAACTGACTGATTTCTAACTACTGAGGCATTCTCGATCAAACGCGATGTAAATATGCCATCTCCTAATCTGGTGTCACAGCAGAAACATAACGTCAACATAACCAACCTGGGTACATTCTGCTGATCTCCAGGATGAAGGACTCGTCAAAACCAGCGATGATGGCTCCGCCTACAGGCACCATGAAGTTCTTGTCCAGGCTTTGCACAAATGCATCTATTCGTCCCACACGGGCCCCCTAGTTCACAAACAGCCCTGTGTAAGGACACTGTGACCTCCAACAACACAACCCAAACATAACCCATTTAAATGCCTGTATGGATCATGCATATTGACAAAAGCAGAACACGTCAAAACATTTGACTTTAAGGATTACATAAGGAGAGTTCTGAAATGAGTTTGGGAATTCCAACCTGCTGGATAAGGTGCATGCACTTGGAAGACTGGACTCCGTAGGCATTGTTGACAACATGGGGGATGTCGTATTTGGCGCACATTGTGGCAAGTTCCTCGATTCTATATCATAGTTGGGGAAAAGGTTTATGAAAATAGGAATATGAAAACAACAGCACGTTATACAATGCAATACGAGTGGCCACTGAAATGAGCGCCGACACACAGACTGAGCTGCCACATGGGAAAGGCTCATGGCTATGGGCGTACCTGTCAGGGACGCGAGGTGCAAAGCAGGAAGTAGTGGAGTGGACACACAGGATGTTCTCTGCTCCCAGCTCTCGGATCTTCTCCTCTACCGCATCCAGGTTCGTCCGCAGCTCATCTCCTTCCAGAACGTTCTCCACAACCACTGGTTCAAACCCTGTTCGGGGAGAGAACGGTCGGCAGATGTTCAGAGACGGCGGAAACGGCGTCGCTTGTTCTGCACTGTTGAAGGGTACATGCTGAGCCTGCAGTGTACCCCAGTACACCCCTGACCTGCAGTGACCATGGCTTTGAAGCACGACTTCTGGTCGATGCGTGGCCAGATGATGTAACGGGCCGCCGGCCTCCTGTGGCGAAGGGTCAAGAAGCACAGCGTCAGGCTCATCCCGGTTGCCATGGGAACCACAAAGCAACTGGCCACGCTACGTACACCTAACAACGAGATACAATAACAGCGTTTGTTGAACTCGTCTTGTTCATTCGCGTTTAGTTCATCCTTATGCCGACCTGAGCAGAGCACACGCGCACCTGTGAGTTTCAAGATGTCCAACGCCACGGAATTGGTCAGCTTGTTGAGCAGACTGGAACCAGCCGCTTTGGGCTGAATAGCTGCTATATCACCTGATCGGCCTATTCCATGGATCAACCTTTTCAAAACACACAGTAGATACAGAGATACAACACCACGTCCGGTATACATATATACTAAGACTTGATGTAAAAGGCTAGTTTGCTGACCATTCAAAATGGGAACCAAAGTCTTCAGGTGATCCACTACAAACCTAACGAGGTGTTGATTATCCTGTAGGTCACATGAGGAGTCGCCTATCAAAACGCGTGACCATTTTCAAAACACAAACCTGTAGTGTCGTTTAGCCACCAGGCTGGAGGCTACTCTTCCTTCCCTCTCGCCAACGCCACAGTTTCCCAGGAAGTTGTTGCTGTCCATCACAGCCAGCTCGCTCAGGAAGAGCTCGACTGTGCTCTCGCTCCATCCAGTCTCTGGACACTTGCCCTGAAGGAACAGTATAAGGCTCAGGCCTGTCAATCACAGCAATGCCTTAATATGTGAAGACATACTTAGGGGGTGCCTTTCTTTTGCAAGGGTGTTGCACAGGTTTACATTATTTGCTCTACAGCTGCTTGAATAAATCCAAGGGTTTTGGCTACGTAGTTCAAGCTCACCTGTTCCAAAAGCAGCCTTATCGCTTGTTCATGGCTGCGGCGTGCCTGAGACCCCTGGCGGATGTATGAGGATGATACTATCTTCTCACTAATGGCGAAGTTTTCAGTGTTCATCTCTATCGGAGGGGAAAGCAGAGAGGGGGCGATTTTAGCAATGTCGAAAAGTATTGATCTTAGTAACAGCTGGGCGAGAATATCAACGAGCTCGAGGTGTGCGGGCAGTAAGATTCATTTTAGTGGTCTACCTGCATTTAATTGTTATTTTAGAAATGTTTAGCAAGGTACTATTTAGTTAAATACAAATCAGTTGATTGCCACTTGCAGAACATACAACTATCTTCATTGCTAGCACGCTAGGTAGCCATCGTCAAATATCAACGTAACATATTTAGATTAAAATAACTAGTTAAATCGTTGCTCAATGTCTCTGGCTAAAGGGTTGTCAAGAAAGTTTGAATATGGTTTACTTACTAGATCACCCCTCCAGACAAGCAATGAGGCAACTCCGGATTCCGGAAATAAAATGCGAAATCGTCGCAGCGCTATGACGTAGGCAAAGGGGACGCTCCTTTTTTCTTGTGCATAATTTACGGCAGTTATCATGGGAAAAAATACATTTTATTCATTTCATTTTTACCCCAAAAATTCTGAATTGTATACGCTGCCCCTAACAATGTTATTTGTACATGCATATATGTTGAATGCGATTTTTATCGACATTCAAGATTATTCCAAATTATAATGAAGGAGCTACATTTACAGTTTTACACAATTGCTAAAACACTAAACCCCATTGTCTAAATCAAATATTCGGTGGCATAAACCCATTTGTCAAATCAGACAGTCTTTTGGCAATTTCTAAACACATTCTCATTCCCTAAAAACATGTTGCACTGTGATGCACTTGTTCTGCAAAATGGTAAAAACAGGCGACAGTTGTCAGCTGTAAAACACAATTACTCCAAATAGTTCAAAGTTGTTTCTAATGGTGGTTTGGGACAATGTCAGCTTTCACCGTGGTGTCCGTATACGAGAATAGTTCAACATCAACTAGCAATTTTTACTAAAAATGTTTGCCATCCACGTGGACGGAAGGCAAACATGATAGGTTATGTATGGTAAAAGTACCATACCCTTCTTCAACCCAATTGACCAACCCCCGCCCCCCCCCCCTCCTTAGCATGAGAGATACATGAGAGATACAAGGTGTGTGAGGGTGTGAACTGGTTGAAATGTATGTGTCTCACAGCCAATGCGCGAGAGTTGGCAGCTCACACGCATCTCACTCTCACGCATCTGATCTGTCTTTTACATGTAACTACATGCCCTGGATGCTGTGTTTTCAATTTGTTGTGTAATGCCTAATAATTGCTCCATAGTGTTTATGTACTAGTTTGCTGTGTTTGTGATATGAAAGCATTGTTTGATTTTGAGCACAGGTTAAATGGTTTAGGGGTGTGTCATGTATTGAGCGGTTTGATTTTGCCAGAAGAGTCAGAGGTTTTTGAAATGTAGTTTGAAGATTTGGTAGTTTTGAGAAAATGGGTGACTGTTCCAAGAAATGTGTTTTAACAATTGTGAAAAATGCTCCGCCCACTAAGTTACAAGTTGCAAAGAAATTATGGCCTGTGGCAGGAGATACGGTCCTTTTCACAAAAAAAAAAAGTTGCTTGTATTGTAATGTAAGACACATTTCTTGAAACCTTCCCCATTTTCTCAAAACTTTCTACGACATGCACAAAACTCATGACAAAACATAGCAAATGTGGCCAAATCTAACAAGTGCCACAAAACCATTTGTAACCTGTGTTCAAAAGCAAACAATGCTTTCAGGTCATACACACAGCCAGTTAAGAAACACTACAGATAATTAATTAGACAGTACATAAAGTCAAATGTAATCAGAATCAAACACAACATCCAGGGCATGTAGTACTATTTGTATTGTAGTAAATCAAAGCATTGATATAAAAAAATAATAGTAATCACAACTGAGTACAATGAATAAACCATATTCAATAAAAATATAACTATATAGTTTTGAATGTCTGTGTATTTAGCTCTTGTATACAGGAAGACTACTCATACAATTCAACAATAAGTACATGCAATGTTACTATGCAATGTTGCTGTAGCCTGCGTTACAATTATTGAGTTTTATTGGAATAAATACAATCATCACATTTTCCAACTCAGAATACAGATTTAAATAAAATCTGCAGCATACAAACCATATATGAAAAGATGATGGCAGGAACCATATTGGTTGGTAATAAAGCAGGTACAGTACAACGCTCTTTGAGTTTGAAGAAGACTAAAGGTTGCCTGCTTTCTGTGAAATGAAAGAAAAAGAGGAACTTTGGATCTTACTGCTGCCCTACTTCTTCTGTCGTTTTTGTTGGTGCCAGAAATGTGAGTCAACTTGAAAACACATATTTTATTGGTTACCACACACTAACATATGCTTCAAATACATTTACACACAAACAACAGATCACCATACTTTATCAAATAAGTTATATACCTCTTTCCAATGCAATTTAAAACGTGTCTATTAGTCAACAATTATTACAGTATGTATGAGACACCACAGTCATGGGTATTGTAAGCCTATGCGTTGATTGTAAGCCTATTGTAAAATGAAGCTTTCTGCCCATCTTAGTCTTGCTTGGTGGGATATGGAAAAATATCAGGTGTTGTAGATCCTGGCTGCCCAAGGAAGAGAAGGATGGCAATGTGATAGCATAGCAGGACTTCTATCTCAGCAGCTATGCCAACATCTTGCCGTCTTTCCTCGACCCACATTACAAGTTTTGATTGGCTCGCTGGGAGGACCACTTTCTGTTAAACTACTGAAAGTGGAACACAGATATCTGAATAATGCCATAATAATAACACAAAACATAACGCATCATCAAATAATAAGCCTAATGTGCTATAAACTGTGTAGGCTATCGTATTACCTTTAAGATAGTGTTCAATATAACATATAGATGTAGCCTACAACAATAGTTAACAATAATTTTGCACAGCATGGCCTGTCCTTTATTGAGTTCAAACCTACCAATAATAGCAACACAGTCTTCTTTCATTTTTCTTTAAACTTAAAACTTTTCCGTTGGTGATAATGGCACATATCAAGTAATTAGAATACAACTATTCCTCGTTCTTACCTGCCTGTTACCTGTGCTGTAACCAACTGGTTCCAATAAAATCCTCTTCGTTTGTAGATGTCTTTACATCGATTCAACTACTGAATGAATAAGGGCTACGTGCTGCCGTGTAACTACCGACCGCCTACTCATTCACATTTAAAATGACTCAGCTGCTCTCTGTGGAAGTAGTTGCACTCCGGTTATCTTACGTCACTGCTGGCGGGAGTCTGTATGAAAATAAAAAGTGGCTCCATTATCACGAAGTTACAATACTTTTTTTTATGGATTGTAATTTTCTACCGTGATAGACAGCCGTAACATTCAACAAGCGTCGGAGAGAAACTTGTGGCGCACGGAGTAGACATATGCTATAAGTGCATGTGAGTCACTCAATCGAAGTTTAATGTGATTTAAAATATAATTTCTTTAAAAGGAGTAGGGTTATAGACATCTGCTGCAGTTCAGAAAGGCAAAGGACGGCAATTGTGACGGGAAGTTGTTTGCTAAATTTGCTGAGCTGCTCAAAAAGTCCTGGTGGTGTCCATCTCCTCCATCTGGACCTTGTTCAGGAAGATGAGTCACTTAGTGATCAAGAATATGTCTAGACTAAGAGAGCAGATAGTAGATTCAAACAACATTTTGATCAGTGTTGCTGGTCAGTGTGAGTGATTTCAATACCTTCTCGTTTTTTGAAGGATTATAATGTAAAATAATCACGTGTTCATTCAACAGGTGCTTTTATCCAATGCAATGTACAGATGGGGGATTTGAGGATATTAATAATGAGTGCTGCAATACCATATAGTTATGTAAACCTAATCACACAGTAGCAGTAGCCAGCGGTGCCATATAGGGGGGGAAAGCTAGGACGATTCTATGGGCCCCTCCGTCTCAAGGGCCCCCCAAAATAGAAAAACGAATAGAAATCATCAAAAAATATAAATATATATTTTCTTTTTCATGGGGCCCAAAAATTCCTGGCGGGCGCCCCTGGCAGTAGCCTGCACATAGTCACAACATTGCTATTGCTCAGGACATGTGGATGTACACAAATGGATAGGCCTGTAAAAGGAGTGGGCGCCCTCTGGAAAAGGTTGTTTAGCCTAACTTGTTTTCTTAACGCAATTTTTACACATTTACTTAACTCAGACTCAAAAGAGCGTGTCCTCATAAACAGTATTACTGCTTGTTCCTAACTACAATATTGTCAAGTATCAGTGAAAGTAAGAATTAAATACTGAAGTAAAATAGTTAACAAATGGGTTATGGTGACAAAAAGTACATTCATTTACAAACTGTTTCAAAAAGGTTTCCCTCTGATGATTAAGACAAGTATCAGGTTGGGAAAATGGGTTATTGGTAAATTGTAAAACTCAGATACACATTTCATATGCGTCCCGATCACTGGTGACCCCATTTTGGACTGTGATTCAGTTTGAGATTGATGACTCATTTCCTAATGGAAGGGCCACTCCAGTATACTCCCACACAACAAATAACCTGAACAGGACAATCCTAGATCTTGACAGGGTTAAGCACTCTTATGAGGCCATTTCTCTCATGATTCGAATGATTACATTGAAACCTCCAGTGTTTTTTTGTCGTTGCCATAAGGATAAAAGAAAACATGTCTGATCTCATTTGGTTATCAAAGTATAAGTGAGTTAATATGAACTTCATTAATGAGAAAAAAGAGGACTACGTCAATACAGAGTCAAAGGCCCCCTATCCACAACTGTAGTACTGAACGGATTCGTAGATTAACAGGCTATTGAACTAAACTGTGTGACTTCACCACAAATGCCTGATTATCATTTGATGGTGACCACTCATTTAGAAATCAAAACATCTCACTGCCAGTTAGTATGTTGGTTTGATTTCTAAGACCACATGTCTCTGATCACTTTGCGCAAGAGTTAGTCAGTGGTTTGATTCCACACACAGCAGAGATCAACACATTTTTTATATGACTCATAAGTTGAGCTCCATGGAAAGACCTTTTTGAGGGAGCCGTCAATACTAAACCCCCCAAAACATGTTGCTAACCGAGAAACGTTATGGTGACTCTCTTCTGTGTAACAGCCACACGCAGACGTTTCCTCATTCCACCGCCAATATCTGATTCAAGGGAAGCAGTGAGTGAGAGTAGTACTGGCATTGAGTCTGCCCACCAAAGACTTTATGCTGAGTCAAACACCAACACACCCTGAACTGGCAATCAAATGAAGTCATAGAACAAAGTCTGGTTGTGGTACTCACTACAGCAGTGCTCCTTAACCCTGGTCCTCAGAGCCCACTGGCCTAGATATTATGGATGTTTCCCTGCTCCAACACGACCCATTTATTTGAATTAGGTGTGTTGGACTCGAGAAACATCTAGAATATACAGGGCAGTGGGCCCTAAGGACAACGGTTGAAGACCACTGGACTACAGGATTTGTCTTCACCCATATGGATTTCATTAAGAGCCAGCTCAGTATACGAGTGTGTCTGCCTCGGAAATGTGAGTGGGGCAGGGAAATCCCCAACCAAGTTGTCCAGACAATCTTGTCAGTTAGGAGGAAATCTGCTTTTGTAAGGTGGCAGTTGTTGAGGAATAACACGATCCCTTAAGTATTTGGAGGGTGTCAGCTACATTCTAAATTGTGAAATGAAAGATTTGTTGTCAGCTACATTCTAAATTGTGAAATGAAAGATTTGTTAGTCAAGCTTGGTGGATGGCTTTATGTGTTCAATGTACTTAGACAGAATGTCTCTTATCTAATCTTTAGGTCAAAAAGCAAATACCAGGATATTTATAGTTTAAATACAGTATATACATTGTATGCTATCTAGAACTTCAGAAACTTCCAAAGCCCCAAATGTTGCAAAAAACAAAACCACAAATACATCGTTGATTGCAATTTCCAATGCATTTGTGGAAATACATTGCCACAAATGCAATGTATTTCCCATACATTTGATATAAGTTTACACAACTCATTATTCATTTTGGAAAGTTACGGAACTGTTTCTAAATGTATATTGGGGTGGTATTATTCCCAGACGAGGTTTCACAGTGCATATAACAATACAGAACTGTTTATTATACTGAATGTTGATAAATACCAAAGAACAAAGCAAATAATTGAAAATCCCCCTCATTACCTTGTATAGGAATATTTCCAAGGAACAGGATTTAGGGTTAGCCACAAGATAGGGATCAGATTTATGACTGATAGCATGTCATAACGTGAACATATGTTGCATCCAAAAACCTGATGAAACTAAACTGGAATTGAATAGATGATTTCTCTTAAGATACTCTATAAGAAGATACTCTAAGGGCTACAGATCATAATTACAACAAATTGTAGAAATAATAATACTACAAAAATAAGATGCCCATAATAACATATTTTATGTGTTTTTTCCACCTTCAGAGTACCAATCCACCATCTTTACAGTAAAGTCTCAAGGTGGTGATCATTAGTTTCAGTAGGTTGACTCCTCATTCTCGTCATCAAACTAACTCCAAACATGGGAGTCTTCCTGCAGGTTCATAGTGCATAGTATCAGTCTAATAGAGAAGACCAATACAATTAGAGTGGTGTGACGTTCTCCTTTGAACATTACTGTAGAAATATTAAGTTACTCCACTGAATAATAATTTACTTTTCTCCTAATAAATCCCCAAATATTCTCAAAATTACTCAAGAAGGTGTCATGCTGTATGATAATAAATAATGCTATTAAGAATAACGATAAGTAACAACAGCTAGACCGAGTACTCTTTGGGATCACATGCTAAATGTACAGTATATTGAATCATTATTCAGTTGAATGATGTATGCAGTTGTGTAAAAAAAAAAATCTCGATTATCTAAATACTCAAATACAGCGGTTATCAATCAAAATGTGTTTTATGATAAACAGAGAATAGACCCATCATATGGTTTAACTGAAGGTTGCTTCAGCTGCCACCATTATGAACTCTAGAGGGCGCACTGCCCCTCCTTTCCTTTCCTTGTGTGGGTATGTGTTTGCAGCCTATGAAAACGAACACAGCACGATCGATCACTGTTATGTTGAAGTGGGAAGTGAATTCGGCTTAGTACCTCAGTGAAACTCTTTCTACTCTATTTCTTTTTCAGAAACCCTGAAACTAACTGAGAATTAAAAGAGATCAACAGTGAATTATTTCATGATCAGCTTTATTCATTTTATTACATACATTGTGTCTTTACGTAAAGAGACATGTTGTTTCACACATATAGATTATATGGTTAATTTGTATCTGTATATATGTACACCTTAAATAAATCTTACATTAACACCAAGAAAATAAAAAACATTTACAGTGCAAGAATGTGTATTGGTTATTGACTCAGCCTATTCTCAGCAATCAATACCAGTCTCACATTTTAAACCTTTTTTCATTCATGCTCACACAAATGTACTATTCAACTTGGAAAACTGTGTCTTTGCCCATTCTTGATTTGTCACATAAATAACTTCGAATTCTTTATGCATGTATGCACTTTTGACACCAGACATTGAAGCCACTGAGAGAAGCAAGTTAAGGAGGCAAAAAGAGAAGCTTTAGGCTCTCAGTGAAATTTAAATCGTAAACTCAAGCAAGTATCTCCCACTTACATGAAGGGATGAGTACGTTTTAGTGTGTAAGAGAGGAATGGCAACTATCTGGCCTGTATACAGTACCCTACTGGCAAGCTTGAATATAACCACATAGTATTTTCCTTCATATGAGGGCCTCTCATCACTACTGTGTAAGGCAAAGGAGTTTCTGTTGTCTACTGTTACAGTGGGCAAGTTAGCACTATGAAAGGAAAATATCATTTATCCCAGTATGCCCTAAAATATGTAGTTTTTCCGATAGTTTATCAATACAGGTTGTAAATACCTGATGTACAAATCCACCTTCTAACCCGTTTGTGTGGTTATAAAAGAGTAAATAACTGTTTGAGTTGCTTGTATTTGCAGTTTTTGAGTGGAAAAGGTGCTGGAGAACTAACATAGTTGGATTAATTGATACACAATAATATCACCTAAATAAAGGCTAATGTTTATGGACTACAAATAATTTATGTGGTTACATGAAGCTCTCATATCAGCCTAGCTAGTGCAATCACACTCTCGGTGTTGAATACTGAAACTAAGTTTTACAATGACTTCTAGGGAAGTTCTTGAGGGTGGATTCATTCAATGAAAAGTGTTTTTGTTTTGTCTTTCTTATTGCTCAAGTGATAACATGGGAACACTTTTATGCCAATCTCTTTTTTTCTACCAAAGGAAATGAAAATGTAAAAAAATAGGTTGAATACGACACAGATGTGAATTACCTTTGTTAAAGCTTGTTTCTGTGTGGCCTCCAGCGAAAGCGTTTCTGTTCTATGTACAAAAGAAAAACAAGCAATTCTTTCTGAGTTGATGCATAAGAGTTCATTTACAGTTTTTTCCAGCTCACCTGTACAGCTCATGGGTAACCAGCCCAACGTCCTCACATGCATTATGCTCACACATTCATGTTAGTTATTTACCATTATTTTACAGTTAATTCTTGCTAATATACTACACAGGGACTGAGCTGAGGTAATTCTGGTGTTTCTGGCCAGTTCAGAGCTCTAAAAGAAGGGGACTTGAAGATAAACGTATTTCTAGTTAGTTGATGAGATCACAATAGACAAGAAGGGTGGCAGAGACGACTGCATGAGAACGCTATTCTCAGATGCAATGACAATACACACAGTATATTGCTGTTAGTTTTGTGAATATCCACATTCTATGTAGCTTGAGCGAGTGTAAAAATAAGTGCTTGAGATTAGCTAATCAAACAACAATATAAAAAACGCATTCTTGTGTATATTTGTGCAGTTAGTTGCAAAAATCCTGGTAATATAATCTATTCATTTTTTTCCTACCATATACCTTTATCATTAACCAATAGTCTTTTTATGATGCCAGAATATACAGATTGCACACATGCACATAAGCACCCTTGATTAGAAAATAAATTTCACAAGATTGATAAGATAGCTTCAACCACACATGTTGACATTGTCTACAGAGAAACTGAGCACTCTCTCTACTTTGAAGGAGTTAGGAAATGTTATTCTTTAAAATCTGTTTTATAGAGAACTCCTCACAGGTCTGACAACACCTATCTGGAAATGTGGTCAATCATGCATCAATCAATATTTTTGTAACTCCTATTCAAGAGGCCTGAATAGTCTGATAAATTTGAAGAGTGCACATACATTCACTAATCTAAATAGACCATTGCATGACTCGTATTAAGTGTTTATCTACTACTCTATTGTGACATTGACTTACTGGTTATGAGAGTCTTATCTGAATCTACACATGCTTGTTTTTCAGAGTGAAGGATATTGAAGGCTAGTATACTGTATATTTTAGTAGCCTAAAATTGGGGCTTGTTTAAATCTTCTTGTATAGAGTTTACTATTCTGAACTGGGAGTAAAGGGTGACAAGCTTTGTACAATGGAAACACGTGTTTAATGGCAGGTGGTTGAGAAGAATAGTGGTAAGACTAATACCAGGGCTCAGGATTCTAGACCTTACACTGCTACAGTACGACTCTACTTCTAGGTATCATGAGTAGTATATCCATTAACAAATCAAAGAGACATTCAGTGGTATGGTAAAATTAAAATGGACAAAGAATAGTATTTGATTGAATTCTCAAAGTCTTTCAGACAGAGCACAAGATGAAATTTGCAACAAAACTGTCTTTGTTTTCCCCAAATCTGCACAATGTGGAAAACGAAGTATTTCCTCTTTTGAGTCCTCAGAAGAGGAGGATCTTTACTCTGAACCAAACTCCACCGTTCTAAGACCGTTCTCACAGCATACCATCCCTTCATCCAGGAGTTGATCATCATCGAGCCAGAGATGACAAACATGTCAACCCTCATTTGAAAATCCATCATTCTTTGAGCCCTGAATCAGGTAACTACAATTACAGCATGTTTTTTTCCTCAGTATTTCCTTCATGCCTGCACACTGCAGCTTAAACAGAAGGGAGAGGGAGGGTTGAAGTGACTGTGACACAGCCTGCTCAGTCTGTCCAGCGCATTGTATGTAATGAAACAAGTGACATGCATAAGATGGCAGAGTTACCTCTCCCTGCCCGAGACCCCCATGCTCGTGAACCAAAAAGATTAAGACTATTTCCTCACAGGTTAGTAATGAACCGAACCCAGTCATGCTTCATAATTCCTTTTGGATGTCCCAACAAAAAGTACAAAATTAAATAAAAACGGAAACCAAACGTTCTCCAACCAAGCTCACAAAGAGACTTGGCAAAGTTCCTCTGCACGGGGTTGGGTGGGTCAGAGGTCAGGGGGGGGGGGGGAGGAGCGTAGGGGGGCTCAAATGGAGATTGGACACATGATGACCTTGTCCTCCAGCATGACGCTGACCACCAGGAACACAAAGTAGAGCAGGAACATGATGAAGCCCAGCAGCTTGCTCATGCGCCACTTGCAGGCGGCGATGGAGGCGATGACAAAGAGGAGCATGAGGAAGAGGAGGACGATGGCGCAGAAGAGCCCGTTGGAGCTCACGCTCACGGGCTTCACGCCCTGGATGAGCGACCACAGGAGCCACGGGAACGGCAGACTGTAACAAACAGGGAGACACAAACACACACACACAAAGACACACAGCAGTTAAAAACAGGGTTAGTTATTAACGTTTACTACATGGCACATGGTGACTCGAACCCTTACTTTAACCCTGCCCCCTAAGCCACACGGTGCTAGTGACACAAATCGGCGTACCCAACAGTGATGTCGAAGATGTTGGAACCCACAGAGCTCGACACGGCCATGTCCCCCAGCCCCTTCCTGGCTACTATCACACTGGTGATCAGGTCTGGAATTGAGGTACCGGCTGCTAATATGGTGAGCCCCATAATCTCCTCTGTAATACCAATGGTTTCTCCCACCTGCAAAGACAGGACATCATGCCTAGGCCACACCCACTTTCAAAACATTTTGAATTACAGTCAAACCTGCATTGAATTAAACTTTTTCCATATTGTAGACTACAACTTACATGTAATAAATACACGTGAAAAATGTCAACAAAACCTAAGATTATAATAATTTTCCAGAGAAAAACATTGAATAGCTCTGTTGGATTGTTTGGAGACTTTGGAAGCGGAAATGAACGGAGATGAAATGAGAACCGACCTGGTGTGCCCACCACACCATGAGGTAGGAGAATATCGCAATCCAGCTGATGGATCCCAAAAACGATATAGGGAAGAACTTCTTTGCAGTCTGGGAGAAAAGAGAAAATCAAATGGAACAAAAACCACACAGACACACACAGCCTAGATCAAGAACACATGGCCTTGATGCAAACAGAGACGACCCACCTCCAAAAGCACATCAACAACAACCATAAAAACAACAACAGTCAGGAGCGACCAATGTGCGGCCGCACTCACTGTCTTCCTGACGTCGGGCAGCGTGAGCCACAGGGGGAAGACGATGGGCATGATGATGAGGTAGGTGAGGCGTTTGCGGTTGGTCTCGGGCCAGGACAGGCTCAGAGGCTGGTCCTCATCCTCCTCGTCTTCAGCCTGAGCAGAGAGGGAAAGATCCACAGTCATGCCCTCTAGCCACACTGTGAAACCCTGTGGCACCTTAATGTGTACAACACGTATGAAACAGACATTGCGGTGTGGCTAAGCACGTCCCTTTTGTTGTTTTGTTTCTGTTTGGCGCATGTGTGAACGGTGTAAATTAGGCTTAGAGCATGGAAAGAAAAACTAAAAACTGAATGGAATATTACAAGCTGCTTTGGTGTGCCTGCAGGCTAGTTGACCAGGCCACTGGGGGATGTTACCTAACCTAGGAGGTAGGGCTACCCATTTAGTCTGGTACTTCAGTTTTAGTTTTAAGTCAGTTTTAAGACCAGATGTTGATAATGTCTGGCCATGTCATCTATCTGTTCAATTTTAACAGCGAAAAACCGCTGGAAGCTCCTTGTCAAAGGAGGCCCACCACTGTAATCATCACAACAAATTGAACAAAGACTATGTCCTCTATAAAAATAAAGTGCCACACCAGCAACAACTCAATCGTCAAAAGAGCTAGATTACAGTTGAGGAGGGTTGTGACGGTAAGGGGCAGTTTAGTAAAACACTCATGATGAGAAAAATCTTCCTTGACTTCTTTGATTCTAAAGAGAGTCTAGGTTGGAGCTGAGCAGATTAAGGCAGACCCTTGACCCACTGGATGTTTGCACTTCCACAGCATGTTGGAGTCAGCTAAAAGACGAGCACAAACAAGATGGCGCCCGTGTCCGGCTCATCCTGACACAGGCTCATCCTGCCCATCCTGTCGCCGCGTCCTCAGGTAACCTTGGCAATGAGCGGCTGCAAAACAAAAGAGCTCACTGTATTCTCTCACTACCTCTCCACATCCAGATGGTTGTATTGTTACCACTGAATACGTCTGGAGCTGGGAACAGAGAATCAGCCGAGTTCTCCTGTCAGGAAAATCGGACAGCGTTTTGAATTGGCGTACGCAAACTGGCACCTTATCCGCTTTTTCATGATCTTTATAAAGGGGTTACTTTTGCGGTTCATATTGGCACAGGGCACCTTGCTGGTGGGCACCCATTTCAGGCCTACTAAATCGGGATATTATTAGCCTGTCAGTTTATCAGTAACCTCTGCCGGTCAATGTCCTACAGAGATGTTGTTGTGTTTTCAGAGATGGCTCCCATATGCCAGCCCCTCAGGTGCCTTCCTGCCCTGCGGTGCCTCAGTCAGTGCCAAAGTCGGCAAGCTTAAATGGCATAGACACCTACCACCCAGCCCCCCAGAGCACAGACACCCAGCTCCCCAGAGCAACAGAGGAGGGCTGACATTTATTAAATTAGTTTTACCCCCAGGGGAAAGCCCATCGAGACACTTGTATTGTTCCACAAAGGGAACGGCTCGAGGACAGCAGCAGGCACATCCACAATATGAGCCCGACATGCCAACATCAGTGCTGGGATGTACATTTCTGCACCCTTGATCAAATCAGAGCCGTACATCACGCGCAAAACCTGAGCGCATGCGTAGGATTGTAACGAAATGTCTGAAATGCGCAGGGAGAGATGGTAAACATAGGATGTTCACCTAGGGACGGCTGGGATGAGCTGTCAACTCATTATAGTAGGTTGTGGGGTGGAACAACCTGTTCAGCTGGAACCTCAGAGAGTTGTACACGAGAGAGGCGTCTCACATAGCTCCGACAATCTCCTAACGACATGTACCAGTTTCAACAGGGAAAAGATGGCCCCCTTGCGAGGACCTTCACTCTTCCATCGACAACCTTGAACAGAGATACGGACAACTCTTGGTGTCTGACCTTGATAAATCTCTCTGATCATCTTTGCCTCGCCCGTTTCTCATCATTTCATTCTGCTCTGTTTCTTTGTTTATCCGATGCTGATGAACCAGGCATTGGTACCTGGTTCATCTTGGATGAGCTACGAGGGCACTGCAGCAATGTTGACAACAGAGCTCTGGTTGCTGAGAACAGACCTGAAGCTGACAGCCTGCTAGCTGGGCGACAAATTATGATTTTGAAACACGGATGTGAAGCGCATGAAAATTCCCAATACATTCACCAGACATTCGTGTGGAGCAAACTTTCTGGAGCCGAAGGCTCTAAACCCTTTTGCTTGGGTTTATAGAAAAAGAAAATAAGCAGGAACGCTTGTGATCAGATGCCGTATCCATCAACTGTGACATGGAAACAGTTTCCCTATTTGTCTTATCTCTGAAGCTGTAATGGTAGGGGGTTGGATGAGTCATAAAGCCTGTCTGTTATCAATCTTTGTTTTCTACTCATTGTTCTTAAAGGAGAAATAGATTAACGGAGCAGTACACTCTCATGAATATTTAACATGACTTGCATAGAGAAGCATTACACAGAAAAAGAACATTTAGAAGAGCTGGAACTGTGACGTAAGCTTGAGTCATGTAGGCTACAGCAGTCTAAAAGAGTTGGAAACATGAAATGAGCCTGCATCACATAATTTAGGCAAAGCCTGTGCATGGTTCTTTAAAAAGATAAACAAAAATGTTTGAACCAAGGAACCTTTTAACATTAACATTCAGAACAAAAGGCATTTTTATGTTTATCAAAACATTCTTATCAGTTTGCCAAACCTAACATAAACTTTCAACAACAAAAAAAGGCTGAAAACGACTTTGAATATATAATTAGACGTTAACTATATACAGTATATTATTTCCGAATTGCCAAGGCACCCCGTAGGAATTGAAAAGTGAGTGTGACGGTGCCCCTGGCGACACGTAAAGGTGTGAGCTCCAAGGCACATCCTGCCAGACACCGACAGGTGCACTGTGGGATACTAGCGCAAGGTAGTCCTCTAAAATAGCTTTGTGTAAAACCCAGCTGTGGCAAACAGGCTCTGGCTTCTCTGCTTTTAATGAGAATATATTTTTCCATGTTGGCTTTGAAAACAATGTTTTCAAATTCAGCATTCAGGCCCCTCCAGAAAGAAGAACAGAAATGCTGACCTCAAAGTTTAGTTTCGCCCCAAAAATATTGTTGAAGGTTACTTTTTTTCCTGATTTGGGCTATATTTCCTGAACTACAGTATGAGTGATGAGGGTTGCAAAGATGGAGGCTATTATTAGCCAGAGCAATAGATCTTGCTCTGAACCAAGGGGAGTGTGTGTGTTTGTGTGTGTATGGGTAAGGGGGAAGGCAGATCGATTGAGGTTTGCCTGGTCATTTTACCAAACGAGATCCATTTCAGAAACTTCCCTCTGTGATCTATTCTGAGACGGTCCCATAAGCTCCAAATGATGCTGGACCTTTAACGATGCTTGGAGACAAGCATGCAGCTAAAAGAAAGCAGATATGGAGAGAAAAATCTGCAGAAACAACCAGAGACTGATCTGTGTGGGTTCTGTTACTCCCATCATTATCAGGGTCTCTTGGTCAAGGAGAGTACTTAGAGTTAGTTAGAACGAATGATCATGTTCATTTGGTGAAGGTAAAGAGATGCTTTGAGAAACGTACCTGTCCTAAGAAGCAGATGTCGTGTCAAGGTGGTCAAGACCACACCCCCCACCCGTCTCCCACCCCCCCGTCTCCGCCCCAACCACTCCTCCTTTCGTATGAGACTTTGATAGAACGCCAGCTCACTCCAGAACCATCCTGCACCATCTGGCAGCCTGGCAGGTTGCTGTGCCAACGGAGAGGATGTGCGGTCAGCCTCATCGTTCATGATCCTGTTTATATAATCCACTGTGTTCACAACTAATGGTTCATCTTCCTGTTTGCTCTTTCAAAAAAAAATAGTAATGTAATTACCATAGCTGGAAAAGGTGAGTTTACGTATGACTTTTTGTGAACGTGCACGTCAATTTTGCGAATGTGTGTATCAAGGTGTGTGCATGTGTGTTTCGGACGTCCAGGGGCGAGAGAGAGAGGATAGCGTGATTGTAGCCACGGCAGCAGGAGGACTTTTGGCAGGCCTGGGTAGAGACGCAGGACCCCGCCTACAAACATGCTGGGGTCAAAACAGAAGCACAGACCTGCACAGTAGTCAACGTGACCTTCATGTCAATCACAACTTTCCCTAAGCCCAAGATCTTGCCGTTCCAATGTTGACGAAGAGTCAGTATAAGTAACAGATAGGGATAAGCAAAGCTTAGGTGTTTGGATGTGTAACGTGTGGGTGTGTGTTTGGTTTCGTACCGCTTCCCCCTCTTGTCCTGCAGTTCCGTTCATTGGCGGCGTCACTTCCACCTCCACATTTGAGCTGTTTGGAAGATTCTTATCTGTAAAAACAAAACCAAAAAACAAACGCATGCCATTTTAAACAAGGCTGACACATGCGCACACTTTACTGGCCTTCATAACCGGAGAGACCCACAACATGTTCACATGACTAACACCTGACTACAAATGAATTGTGTGTATATGAGCACACACAAGTGTATCCCCAGACACAGTTTACCTCCAATCCTTGTGGCTAACACATCTCCAATTCATTTAGAGCCAGACTTACTTAGAGTTTTTGATTAAAATACAACGAGCCAATAGCCATGTAATCAGATGATTAAAACATAATTGCTATGGAAATTGGTTTAATCCGAGTGTGGTTGTGACACGGCAGGGGAGATAGTCAGGCTGATACTGCGATCTGATAGCCCTGACAACCCCTCCTTCTCTGTCCTTCTAGGCGGGAGCCTGCAGTCATTACAAAACCACAGAGAGATCCTAATCAAATCATAAGCATTGTGTGTGCGCGCGTGTGCGTGTGTGTGTTTGACAGCCAATAGGTCAAACAGACTTCCCAGATGATCTGGATTCTGTGTGAAGGACTAACACTCCATGATGAACGGATTACTGTGTTACCGGAACACTGCATGTTTCTTTGAACGTGACAAAGTGTGTCTTTGTTGACTGTGGCAGACAATGTTCAAATAATCATTCAATCAGTGCTATTAACTCTAATCTTGAGCAATGAGAGGTCTCAACATCAAAGCAGGCTACTATCAATACCGGTCATGCAGTTGGACTCTGTTAAAATGGTAATATGTTAATGCGGCGCCGTTAGCATAATTTAGTCTGTAATAAATATACATATCTCTCTTTGATTTTGCCCATTTGGGTACATTTTGCCAATGAAAGCGCCCCCCCCCCTTTCCCCCCCCTTCCCCCCCCCCTCCCCTAACACGCTTTATCTGGTGTGGTTAGTAAGGACACCCCGCACACACACACACAAAACCCCGCCTCCCCCCTCCACACACACACACACACACGTTCCTACGTCAATGTAGTATTTTGGACCTTTACGTAATAGTTCTTTGAAGTGGAAAACACAGGATTTGCACTTGGCAGGGGCTCCTACTGAGAGACCCTGGAGAGGAGAGGATAACCAAGCTGGAGAGGAGCGGATAACCAAGCTGGAGAGGAGAGGATAACCAAGCTGGAGAGGAGAGGATAACCAAGCTGGAGAGGAGCGGCAGATCTGCCAGACATACGTGGTGTGCTGCACTATAAATCATGGGGGATATTTGACTGGTGTGGTCCATAGTCAGTATTGGATGTACCAACCAACAACTACCAAAAACACTTGATGTGAACTATCCTTTTTGTGTTATTCCTGTGTCTGGATCATTGTATTTGAATGTCTCCTGTATGTCAACATAGCGGTTGAGAGCATATTATGGGGATTCCATTCACGATTATGACAAGAGCCCTTCTTACTGGTGGGACGTTCCTTACTGTGTCTGCTAGGACGATCTGGTATGAATATTCCCAGTAAGTATATAAATGTATATAAAATATTTCGAATATTACTAACAGCCATTTAGTGATCAAAATGTTTCATGAAATATAGATTAAGGATAAAAAAGAATTGGAAAGGAATAAAGGAATTGGAGCTTTTACGAAACCTTCCAGTGTGAAGAAATGCTGTGTCACCCACCTGAGCGACTAGCTGCTCCGTTAGCCTTCTCACTGTCTTCCACTTGACATTTCTTTTTGGCAATCTTGTGAAGGATGGATGCTTTCTCCCGGAATTTTCCTGTAAAGACAACAACAATGGCAGTAGACCCTCAGAGGCTGCTGGGCAGGCCAGCAGGGCTGCCTCCCCATGCCCACAGACGTTGACCCAGAGGCAGGAACACACACTAACAGCTTTACACAACAGCTACCATTTGACAATGTCAAAATCACAACAACACTAGCGTCAAATGAATTCGCTTCTGTAAAAAAAAACAAAAAAACAATACTGAAAACCAAAATGTTATCAATCCAGTGGCACGAACGCAAGAATACTTCTATTGGCTTAAGGAATACACAAGACGACACAGTAGTCTAGGGTTCTGATCAATTCAACAACAACAAGGTATATCGGCTTATGTAAGAAGTTGGCCCTCTTGACATTAAGAAGAAAGCATGCAAAAGCGATCCCTTCAATGCCGCAGTCAATGTCTTGCCACCATGGTGTGTAACTGCCTGAGAGGTCCCGTGATCTGGAGACCACCCCTCTCTGCTAGTCCCAAAGGGGGACCTACAGTACGTCCACACACCTAAAGCAGTTTTATTTGGTCCTGACTTTACTGCCAGACCTCCAGCCTGGGTACCAGGATCCCCGTGTGATAGGGACCAAAAGAGACGTCCGTGGACCCACCTCTTTACTATCTTTAACACTTCCTGGGATGGGCTTATTGGAAGTACAGGCTATCTGTATCCACTTAAAGTCAACAGCATCAATAACAGAAGATCAATGATAACTAAGAATGAGGGGATTATTATGCATCTCACAGGTGTTGTCCTTGTTGGTTGATCACACAAACAGGAAAGAAAAGCTGCACCACATAATCGGCCCTGACTTGTTAAAAAAAAAATACCACCTGGACTAGAAATATGTAAAGAGCTGTGTTTGGTTCAACTCTAGACTACGAATCAACGGGTGTATTCGTGTCAGAGCACATGTGCGTGCCAGCCTATGCACGCATGTCATGCATAATTCTATTCAGGCCAGTACATTTCAATCGATCTGAAAGCTTCTGGATTTTTTTTTCAGTCTTTCGAATAACGTAAGGTTCGTCGGGCTCGATTGGGGCGACTCATCGATATGTGTTCCACCCAACCCTGTCGCCGTCTGTGACCTTCCAGTAAAATCATTAGCCTTCACACAGCCACCCAGTGACACTGTGTCCTCTAGACCTCCTGCGCCTCCCTCCACCTCCACCCCATGTCCCTCTTTGTCACACCTCTTCCCCCTTTCACACGCCAGTCCCCTCACATACTGTACAAGTCACATCCGTCGTGTTTTTTCACTCTCGTCCGTCAAAATTGACGCTGCGTAACCCTGTTTAACCTACACACACACACACACACGCGCGCACACAAACGCGCACACAAACGCACACACGGAGCCTTTCGGTCACACGGATATGGATCACACCATCAGCACACTTCAGCCTCGTTCACCTTGGGAGGTTGTCCGCGTGAGAGGATGTATATGCGTGCGTGCGTGTGTAATCAGTGCTTCCGGCAAGTTCCACAGGCAGGGAGGGCTTGGCGTAACGGGCAATCTCCTTTTATCTTCGAGCTAATGGCACGATCAGGCAACGCGGATATAGTATGCCAAGTAAGTCCTTCAGATTTCACACAAAGTCAATATATGAGGTGCATTCACAATGTGTTTCAAGAAGATGAAGAATGTAGGCACACACACACAAAAAGCTCATGTCAGGATTCCCTAGCTGTGTGTGCTTTCGCAAACAAAGCACTTTCATTATGTATGCTGTTTAACTTCAACGTCGGGATCTTGACAAACTATACACACAGGACACAACTAAGTCATTGACAAGGAGTTATGTAACTTGGTTGGTAGGGAGCCCTTTCTCTAGTAGTCATTCTAATGTTAGCCATCTCTGCCTGCTCTGTTTTCCCTGTCAGCCCCGAATGTTACGCAATTCCTGGGTGGGTGAGTCACTGGTTCTTCCTCCAAAATGTGTGACGTAAATGGGAGGTGCGTTCACAACGCTCTCTCCCTGTCAGTACCAGAGTTTCACGAGGTGTGGCTGATCTGTTTCTCCGGTGTTGTCCCCCCCCCCTGCTAGGGAGGATGGGAGAGACGTTCTCGCAATGCTTTGCGTCCGTGTGCGTTCCATGACTAAGCTATTATATCCACTGGTGAAGTCCCATACAAGCAAGTTAACCTGGGTATTAAGATTATGATTTGACAAAACAAAATAAACAATTGACTTATTAAGGAAGCCGTTTTGATAATGTTGTATCATTGTTTTACTTATCTAAACTGTCGGAATGATACACACTGGTACACACTGGAAGTCTTTCTTTGCATCTCTGGGATTTCAGGGATTGACACGTGTAGGTTTCTGTCTCTCATGATACCTTTCCAGGGTGTCACACTGTACCGCACAACAGTAAAAAGAACAACAAAAAGGGTGGATGTACATACGGTAAACGTTTCAAATACAACACCGAGATACCAAATCTCTTCAAAGCTCTGAGAACACAGACAACCAACCCCATCAAAAAACAAACCAAAACAAAACAATGAGCATGGGAACCACGATTTGCACTTATGTCAGTGAAATCTCGGAGAGGACATCAAAGAAAAAGTAAAAACTGAATCGTACCGTACAAGCACAAAACAATGGGGGGCAAGGTCAAGCGATCGAAATGAAGAGAAAACGGAACATGTAAAAAAGAAAATGACTAAAGTAATTGATAGAGCAGACTTACCTTCTTCAGTCATTGTGTGATAATATTTTAGCTTTCCATATGTTCCAAGTTCTACAACATCACAGCAAAAGACAAGGGTAAGGCGACGAGCACAAAGACATGGACAGGAGCAGACAGGTAAAAACACCACATCCTGACGGTTCAAACACACACACTGTACATAGGGACGGCAAAGTTGTTCTCTCTCACCGAAACATCACTGCATAAGTGCAAAACAGAAGCCTACTAGCCAGGACACTTCACAAAGTACAAATCTTGACATCAAAAACTTCCACAAGTGATTGGCACCCTTATAGGTTGGTATTTCTCACTTCTGAGATATTCATGCTTGCAGGTGTTGGACGATTGTTGATTTTGGTGTGTCAGTAAAATAATGTCTGCAAAAACAAATAAACCTAAATTATCCATTCGATTGTCATCTATAAGCGAGAGTTTTTTCTTCTGCAGTGTTGGGGCTGGCACCATGTTTTGATATTTGCTTTCATTTTGTTTAACAGACATCAAGTTGATGATTTATTCTGGAATAAAAAAATATAACACAGTGCTGAAACACAACAGCATGACTCTGATACTCAAAGCATTATGGTTGCACCTGTTTGTAAGAGTCTGCTATAACATCAACTGATATTTATTTTATTTATTTTTACCGCAAAAAACCCCCACCTAAATTAAAAAAATACCTCACGATACAGACAGTAATGTAAAAAAAAGTATAATAAAACACAATTAGATCACTGACAATGGTCAGAAGAAAATAACATGTAAAATCCAACTCAGCTTGAAGACTAATTAACGTCAACACAACCACTTCATGTGTACTTTATCCTCTGCGGCAGGAAAAGAGCACGCTTTGTGTTCTACTATAGACCTCTCGTCATTGCGTGGTGACCTCTAATCCCTGTCTTTCTTCCTTTTACTAGTTGGAGCGGCATGAAAATTCAGTCTGTGTTGGGACTGAACGCTTTTAACAACGATTCTTTCACCAGAGCCAATCATCGATGTAATGATTTCCATGTTACATTGAAGTGGGCTTCTGGGAGAGCGCAAGGGTGGGGGCCATGGGTGAGGTCTTTATTGGGGACCATGAGTGGGGTCTTTATTGGGGACCATGGGTGAGGTCTTTATTGGGGACCATGGGTGAGGTCTTTAATGGGGACCATGGGTGGGGTCTTTAATGGGGACCATGGGTGAGGTCTTTAATGGGGACCATGGGTGGGGTGGGGAGTGGGGCCTGCTGTTAAGGGCTCACTGGAGTCCATGGGTCAGCCAAGCAAAGAGCCGATTCTGTTGGGGCCTTTGCTATCTGACATGTCCACAGCCTCTGAGTGACAGGCTGGAGGCAAACCTCTACCAGTTCAATCAATTGACCTTGTTCCCTCTGTTCCGCTGGCTACATAGTCATATGTACGTTTACGTAACCCGCGGTCAAATCACAAAGCAGCTCTAGGTGAAGCAAGGTCAGGAGGAGGAGGAGGAGCAGGAGGAGGAGTACCGGGACCAGGGCCAGGAGGAAAAGGATGGAATTCATTGTGACACAGTGTGACCCGAGTTGCTGTCGAATCAGAGTGCTGCCCAGAAACCCCATGCTGAGGAGGTCAGGTCCAGCTATGGGTAAGTGCACAGAGCCTCAGACGAGCACCTGACCACAGCCATTTGTCTTGCAGCTGAGGAAGCAGTTTTGACCTCATCTCCCTTGAGTCTTTGTTGCTTCATATTTGATGCTGCTCAAAAGTTAGCATTTTAGCTCCACACAGATGGGGGAGAGAAGATTCAATGTATGTTGTCCCCTTTCCTCCTCGTACACACACACACACACACGTTTCAACAGTATGGATTTCCTATTTGCAGCAGAATTAAGCGATGCCAACCACTTCAGAGGGTCCCATATTTAGTTCAAGGTTAACCCATTCATGGTAGCATTTGCAAGTCCATAAAGACTTGTGGCAAATAGACCACAATTTATGTTACAAATGTAAAAAGAATTGACATAAACCTAAAACTAAAAGACATTGTAAATAAAGGTACATTGGTCTTTGAATTTGGTGATGGAGAACAGCAAGTATGTTCATTATGGAGACAGCTGGTTAGTACTCTATGACATGTGACATTAAGACTGTAGTTTAGGGGGTAACCAAGAAGGGATAATAATGGGAACAACACGTCAATGGTTTTACAATGGGGATACATCTACAGAGAATACATCTATAGGAACACCTATGTAGAAAATACTTCCATAGAGAAAGACACTATAGTGAACACCTCTTTAGAGAATACCTCTATAGAGGATCCCGCTATAGAGGATCTGTCTATTAAAAGTACATCTACGACGGCTTAACAGGGTTGTTGACTTGAACAAACAGGGATGGACACGGCGGCATTTTGAGGAGAAGAACTCTACAACCAAAGGGGACGGTCTCTGGGCTACAGGAATGAGAATGAACAAATCTGGGGGATTAGATAATTAGAGTTGGAACTCACCAGAGTCAGCAAATTCTGAGGGGACAGAGGCAGAAACAAGAGTAGAAAAAGACAGAGACAGAGAGAAAGGGAAAAGATAAACCAGATGACTTTGAATGTATAAAATATGTTGGAACAGGCCAGGACTGACGGTTCTGAAACTATTCAACTATGAAAATATGCACAATGAGCAATTCATATGTGAGGGGAAAGAAAGGCCACAAAAAAAAGATAAATCTGGACATTGAAAAAGACTGAAAGAAGCAAAAAAGAGGGTTCAATAATACATTTTTTTAAATAGCTGCCACCACCAATTCTTCAGTCTCACAAAAACATCCAACTCTGTGCCTCGTACACCAACACAAACTTCACTCAGAATCAAGCCCATAGCTTTTAATAGTGCCTATGAAAAATAGATGGACTTACTGAGCTGGCAACACTGAGCCACTTAAAGTCTAAGAGCTTGCAGGGAATGGTGAACGTTAAGGACAAGATGCTTCGACTCCATGAAGCTGTTTGCCCAAGTCTTAAGAGCACAGAGGATACGCTCTCTGGTGTGAGGTTACCGACAAGCAACAATGAACCTGAAGGTATTGCACACAGGAAACAGCCCTTTGCTGACAGACAATCGAGCACTGGTCCACCACAGCCTTATGCGTGTGAGGTATGTTGATCACCCCTAGATGAGGAAGACTGAGTCTCACATCTAGTCTGGTATTGTGCTGTTGACAAAGTGGCCAGCTCACTGTCCTTTATATAAAAAGAACACAGCTCTTTTCTGAGCACGGACGGATATCTCTGGTCCAAGAAAAGAGAACATTAGACCATTAACCTTCAAAAGAACTATTGAACACCCTCCCAAGAGCTTAGAGAGCCTCATAGGAGCACAGCCTGGGGAAAACACGCAAAATAGCATCGAGCTCCCATCGTGCGATCATAATTACACATCCATTTGAAGACCAAAAGGAGAAGTGGGGGCCTTAATGCCTCATCTGACGAGGGTCCTACAGTGCGTTCCTCCTTCACGCAAGCTATGCCCTCGCACATCGTTGCAATCCTAGGCTGTGATTTAGAGCTTAATCACCCAGATGGAGTGACTAACACATTGAGTAATGGGGCGTCTAGGATTGGTAGCGCCACAAGAAGGGGATGCATGTTAATGGGGTCCTTTGCAGTCAGTCAGAGCACAGTTTATTAATCTGCCTTGAATCAATTCATTCAAAGCTCCGCTTTCCAGAAATGTGAAGACTGTGGAAGCTGAAATGACTGCTCCCTGGGCCAGGTTCAGGTTGGGCTGATGCTGCACCACCCGTAATGTTTCAGAAATCAAATATTCCACCCAGGTTCCAAGAACAAAGAATCCTGCATCCCCAGCCCAAATAGCAGGTCTTCATCTTGGATTAAAGGAAATATCTGTCCGACCGACTGCTGATATCGCATTGACCTCAGAGTATTTCCAAGGAACAACCTCACAACCTCGCTCACAGTAATAGGATTAATCCTGCATACACTTACCAGTACGCCTGTTTCAAATCTGGTTCATAGCATAGTTTTATGTATTGTGTAAGTTTAGTTTCAAAGCTGTTGGTGTTGTGACTAGATTTTGGGAACATTGATTATCTCAAACCCTTAATATAGGTGTTCTAAGGAGTGTCCTGATTTGGCCTTAATTGATCAACTGGAGTTCCCAAGAAAGGCACCTTTGTGGTGAATGAAACCAAAATATCCCCAGCAATTAGAAAACATCAGGAAAATAACCACAATCTCTACATTTTGCTACTGAAGACCTACCAAATCGGACTGGATGTCGTCAGGAGTTACGAAAACCCCCTTAAGTGAGGAGTCATCTCAACCTGTATAACAGCATCAACAAAAAAAGCCCAGAGACTTAGCGAAGCCTCTCTCCTAAAGAGCAACAGTGTTATGGAAGCTCCTCCCTTCCTGGTTGTCTCTGCCTGGGAGTCAAGGAGACTGACAGGTCTAGACAGAGAGAGAGTTCCATCGAGAAACACTGTTAGTGACACGTGTCGGTCTGTGTGCGGTTGTGCTCGTGTCCTACCTTCACTGAGGGGGTCCAGGGTGTGAATCATCAGCTGGAAGATGCTGTTCCTCATCAGGCTGTTATGCAGGGAGGCAGAACTGCCCCCCCTCTGGAGACGAGGTCTAGCCTGCAGGGGCGGAGGACCAGGTAGTCATCATTAACTCTTGTTTGTGGTGCAAAATGTGTTCAAAAGTAAGAGCACATAAATAGCAGGTGGTGTCCAGGAAAACACCCATATTTCTTACAGTACCAGAATAAACTTCTCAACAGTTTTGGAGTCTTGGGATTGATATCTGAGTGTCAATGATTCAGTATAAAAGATACACAGATGGCTTTAGAACTTGTCAAGGGAAGGGCCAATCAAACCCCAGTGCCATGCTCCAGCAGCTGGAACCAAAAGGAGCCTGTTCATCCATCATCCTTCGCATTAATCCTGCAAGCATTTTAACACCCTGCCGTCTCTTAAAGGAAGGTACATGCATCCAATCGAGACAGCCAGCCGGCCTTGGAATTTTTGTTGACGATTCGAGTTTGTTGGTGGTGAAACAGCCCTGGGGACCCTAACCCTGGCCCAAGGTCACTTTGGCGGTTCAAGCCGAACGAGGGAACTGTGGGAAACGGGCCACCTTCACAGGCGGTGACTGTCTGGAGCGTGGCCGTCTCTGGCTCGCCCCGCGGTGATGCGTAGGCGCAATCTGGAGGTGTCAGCTGCTAACTCGCCAGCCCATATGGGTGTGAGCGGGTGGGGAGGGGATCAGATCGCCGGCACTGTTTGCAAAAGGCCACAAGGACAGGGTTTAGTGGAATCCACCAAGAATGATCCTTTTCCTGCCCAAACTTGCGTCGGGATTATGCCGAGATTCCAGGTGCCTTTTCGGGGCACAAGTGAAGAAGAGACGCTTTACAAAATCATCTACACGTCAAACTTCCTTTAAATCTTTCAAATCTGTAAGTGTTGAAACATTTTTATTTTTGTGTGAGTGACAACACTGGAATTTCGTGCGTTTTCTACATGCAATGCAGTCTTACTCTTATACTTTTACTGTTAAGGCTCGCAAGAACCAGGCCTGCAAGAACCAGGAACTACACCATAGTACGTGCACAGGGGAAGTTGCCAGCACCACAGAGGAC